>NW_003549310.1:0-1731 GCF_000090795.2 Amphimedon queenslandica | reverse complement strand
ACATTTTTACGACCTGGGGGCGTAGCTCCAGGTCGTCTTATAATTGATTTCACCCAGCCTTAGCAGCCACCCACCCACGCTACACAAGTGAGTGTGGTTACGGCAAACAAAATGGCAGTTTGCACATGGAACAAAGTTATGAGCTTTCTATAACAGCAAAAGAACATAGAGATACTGTCTAAAGTCTTTTCTGGAAGAATTAGAAGGAAGATAGAACCTTCATAAGTCTTAATAAGAACCCTGCTGTACATGCAAGGTGGTGAAATCAATTATAGGAATATTTTTACACTGTTACGCTTGTTGTTCTGCAACTTCACTTGATGCATTTATACCCTCTCCTAAAGTTAGATATTGCTTAGGTAGCTGCAACACATTGTTATGCAGAGGCGTATTTAGGGGGGGGCTGAGGGGGCTTGAGCACCCCCCTCAGGACTGGGCTCAGAAAAAATTACTGAACTCCTGGACTCTTGCATCACTACCAAGCCTCTTAACAAAGTTATCTAGCCCCCTTATCATGATTTCAGCAGTTTCCAGTGCTTTAAGGAGCAATCAGAAGTACCAGTAACATAGCAGTTTGCTTAAAATGATCTTGGTCCCACCCGTAATTGACGAAAATGCAGGAAAAGGCCGTTTTACCGCCGTAAAAGTGGGTGTGGCCAAAATCGCGGCGCGCTTCGCGCACCCTCAGCACCCCCCTTCCCCAATTCCTAGATACGCCCCTGGTTATGAGTAAATATTCTTGAGTACCCTATGCTTAAGATTTGTTCCTTAGCTTGCACTACAATAAAATTTTTCTTGGCTCTCTAAAGATATTCATTAGAATAATGTAATGGCAGTAGTTAATCAAATTTATAGGAAACTGTATTAGACTAGCTCCTGAAACGGTCCATGATAATTATATATACTGGATACCTTGAGTTTGTAACGAAGAATGTACAAGCAATGACAATAGTAGCAATTTGGTCATTCCTGCCTATAAAATAAATCAGTGAAGGAGAGCTCATTTAAGCCGGGAATGTAAAACACAAGATATAATTATAGCTGAAGCATTTCAAATTGCTATCAACTTTAGTCATGCATATATAGGATGTTCTTCATGCCCCAGAGTCATTAGCTCATTAACACTGTCTTTCATTTGCATTATCAAGATACTATGATAGATTTAGATTGACTGTGGGAAATTATTTCTTACCATGAGGCAGTTAAGATTCTAAATATTTAACGGGTTTGAAGTTTGGCCTTTTCTTTAAAAATTGGTAAATAGCCAAGATTAATCAATCACCAATTAAAGTATCCCGCCACTGTAGCCTAAGGTATTATGCTTCTGCTTTGATTACGAAACGCCGCTACAGTGACAACACTTATTGGATTTGTATCTACTACGAATCTATTACCCTGGCAATATGTACTACAGATGATTAGAGAGAAAGAGAGAGGAGGAGGAGGAAGAGGAGATAGACTGTACAACTTGTGCAAGTCTTGACAATTAGACTCACCAGGTAACTCATGATGCCTTGATGCCAGGCCAGTCTTCTTCCTGATACACTTCAGCTGCCTGACTCACACTTCCTTCCAAAAGAGGAGGAGGTCAAGTGTGTGGGTGTTCAGGTTCGTTTGTAATAGAAAAATTAACTCCTCTACACATCCAATTGTTTCAAAAATAGGCAGCCTGGAAGAGAATCTTCCACTTTTATAAATTTTTCTGATTTGTATACATGTTACATTGTTACA
>NW_003549309.1:4493-6914 GCF_000090795.2 Amphimedon queenslandica | reverse complement strand
TTGTCAGCTTGGTTGATTCTTTAGTGGCCTAGCCTGTTAGATACGTTGTATCAAGAGTACATCATGTCTCTACCTCTATAACCTATACATGCATGTACATTGTATATTAAATAAATTTTGTTTAAAAAGGATCAAAACTTAGGCTAAATTAAGTACCAGCCAAATGTCAGTATTATCACGAAAATTGCTAAAATAAGTACATGCATGCTAATAATTGTCTCCTTAAAGTAAACATGAATTATTTATTATTGTAATAGTCATTTCACATATCAATTCTGGAATATATCTAAAATGAAAAGCAGATAAAAATATTTGTCCTCTTGACCATCTCATCCTCTCCCTTTCTCTCTCTCTTTTAGCATCATCATCATGATTTGATACAAGTCGAATTTGGCTGCACAGAATTCTCATTATATATGTACATGTACATCTCAATTTTAAAATTCCTAAACTTTTAAAAATTAAACTGTAAAATACAACCTATTATAAAATTATGTACAAGTTACCAAATGAAAAAAGAAAATAAGAATAATAATAATAATAACTTTAATAATAATGGTACCTAATCAGACAGTTTGTCATAGTTCAAGACTTGTTGCTCTTCTTTCCTTTCTTCTTGTTTGGTCTTTTTCCTTTAATGACTGTCAGTTTATTTCTAATGTTACCTCGCTTCTTTGAACCATAACTCTAGTAATAATAAATAATAATAATAAATTAAAAATTATAAAAAAATAATAATACATAAATATAACATGTACAAGTAGCTGACCTTGCGGCTTGATAGTCTCTTTTTAGTAAAGACGTGACGCAAACTGTTACTAGAACGTACTCGATTGACTAAATCCTTAACTCTAGGAATAAAGGAAGAGGCTGATTTAAATAATTTCATTGATCTACATCAGCTCAAATGCATGGGCTACAGTAGTAGGTATTTTTCAGGAAGTGTCCCATTGAGGTTCAGTTTCTTACTTGTATATTCTCACTAGCCAATGCTCTGTTGTATAGGCTTCCTCTAAATGTGTGAACTTCACATTTTTATTACCAATCTCAACATTCCTGGTCCTGTCATAACCACCCGGTGTATTGTAACTATGCTGTATAGGGAGAGGGAGAGAGTGGGGGGAGAGAGAGAGAGAGAGAGAGAGAGAGAATCAAGTGATAAGATAAATTTACAAAATGAAGAGTACATGTAAAGGAGAGAGTAAGAGAGGGAGAAAAGGAAAAAAAGAGGGAGGGAAAAATAACTAACCTGTACTTCACCAAATCTATAGTAGCACATTTTATACATGAGACAATTGAGGAGGACAGGGGAACCAGCAGAATCAACTCTGAACTCGCCTTGTGGAGTGAAATACCTTGACTCCTAAAATAACCAAAAAATTAAAATAAAATAAAAAACTAATTTATTGAATGTAAACGTACATGTATCTCATTGTAATAGCTACTAATAATTAATAATATCAATAATAGCTGAAGAGATTGAGATAACACATTACTATACCCCTCAATTGAAACTGACAGTTTACATTAAACAAAAGTACACCAGTGTTTGGGAATGAGGGAAATAAATAAAATCAATTATTACAATAATTATTAAATAATTGATCACACTTTTAATTATTAATTGACCACACCCACCTTTATATCGTTAGGATGCTCTCCCTCAGCGATCCTCACCATCCATAGAAACTTGTTAATATCATCCCCAGAATACCCAATCATACCACCAAATATAACCAGCACATAGTCTACTCCTAGGTTCCTCATTATCTCATACGCCTTCTCTTCAGTACTGCTCATCGCTTTACCTATTAATGATGCAATGATGCAACATGATGTCACTAAATGAGCCACACCCACAAATAAAAAATGAGACCATAATTAATGGGAGTATTCTTTTCAAGCTTAACATTTTCACAAATAATTGAGTCAAAAATAAGGTGTAAATATGAACCATATCATATTGTACAAGTACAATACCGTATTTCCTCGTGGAAACGCCTAGGCGTTTATTTCTTATAGAGACCTGTTTGCTAGGCATTTAAATGAAGTAGGCGTTTATACGAAGTGGGCGTTTATAACCAAAAAATAATCCTTACCACCATGTTTCAATAGACACAACGCGTAGTTTAAAACTGACATCAAAACTTCTGAGTTTCTTTAGCCTTCTCAGCTGCAGCTGCCATTGTAGAATGTAAACTACTAAACTACGTATGGTACATGTACCACGTGGATGGGGTAGGTGGGTGTGGTATAGGCTTTTAATCAAGAATGGGCGTCTAAACAAGCATGGGCGTTTATTGTCAAAGTTATGTGCTGTCTCTAGGCGTTTATACAGGCATGGGCGTTTATAGGGAGTAGGCGTTTCCACGAGGAAATACGGTACATGCAAAATTCATGAAATTTCCACCTATACAGTAC
>NW_003549309.1:0-1695 GCF_000090795.2 Amphimedon queenslandica | reverse complement strand
GGGCTTTTAGGTGAGCTAATTCCTCACTCAGTTTAGCAACTTCTAATTTACTGTGCCTGACTGTCTGTATCACAGTTAATTCTACCATCTTGTCAGTGGCTATCTCTAGTTGGAAGCTAGTATCATTCTCACATTGCCAAAATTTGCAGGTAACCACTGTTGAAGAGTTCCTTACGAGTGGGTCTGCCGCCCAGTAAGGAGGTAGCTTAAGGGTGACAAATGACACAGAGGCAGCAGGAGTTCAAGCTCCAGATTCGTCATCCCACATGGTCAATCTACTACCAGCAAGAATACCAAATGAGGGACTGCTGTTGTCCAGGTCATCAAATGAGGGAGAGTTCACTAAATTAAAGTGCTGTGTAAGCATACAAGTAGCAAGTGCCAATTGACACTACTAAAACCATGTCTCCTAAAATGTGAATGAAGCTCTGTTTACTGTAAATCACAGTAATAATAATAGCATGGTGTATGAATAAGAGAGGGAAGGGAGTGTTGTATTCAAAGCTTACTAATTGTTATATGGTACTGATAAGCTAAATCATAAGAGAGTGAATTTATAATTGCCCAAACTGAAGCTGAACAAAAATATACATACAGTAGATAGAAGATAACAAGAGAAAATGAGATGAGTCAAGTTGAGATGATATGATAATAATACTAGCAAACGATAATGATATTCATAAAGATGCGGCCAATATTTATAGCTATGATGGCTGTGATATAGTCTTAAAACAGCCTCGTTCTTCCTTATAAGCATAAGTGTTTTAATTTGCACTAGACATTACCATTACCAGCTGCACAGCTATTCCAGCATACTTATGATCCTTGGGAGTGATTCTAAAAAGCTATCCGAAGTGAAAAAATAGTCATATCATCTACACTTCAGCTGTGTAATGACAACTAAGCAAGTTACAGTATAGATCCCCTAGGTGCTGAGGCTATTTTCAATGAATATGAATGCAAGATAGCCTAGTTAACAATATTACACAAGGCCTGACGTTATGCTGATGCTGGAATAGGCTATTCCAGCATAAAAAGGCAAAGTTGACCACACTTTTGATTTAACGGTGCACTGGCCTATCATCATATTGTAAACCAGCCTTAATAATATTCATCCATAATAAATAATTTTTTCACACAATATCCACCCATGATGTAAATTACTGATGGCAAGGTCCAAATGGCAGCAACATCACCTGGCCATTTTTCTGAGCACAACAGGTACTAAAGACTTACAAGCAGAATTTCTGGAAAGTATGGAGGCCATACTACATCATACATACCAGGTAAATCTTGCTGCATTTTGGCACCTTTGGCTTTGATCAGCCTTTGATGTGGAGAACTTCCAGCCATCAGTAATTTATGTAGTGGATGGCTAACACGAATAATTAATTGAAAATAGTCTTAGTGCCTAGGGAGTCTATAACTCGTAATTTTGAGTATAAAATTTGGTGAATTTGGATAGGTATTCACCAGCAGTGGCGTATCCAAGGTAGGGCATTTGCTCTACCAACTGCTCCTGAATCAAAATTAATAATGCCTTCTAATCTACTGTAGTTAAAATTTCTCCAATCTTGATCAAGGCCAGAGAACACAATAAATAAAAAAAAACACTCAGAAGAGAACTTTAGAAAAAAAAACAGAACCAGCCGAACTAGTCTGATATAATCGACTTCATCATTGTGGGCTAGGCTG
>NW_003549308.1:5464-6921 GCF_000090795.2 Amphimedon queenslandica | reverse complement strand
ACTGATAGCCACTGGTTCATTCGCCCATCACTGCAGTGACAAATATTCAATAACAGCAGCACCACAAGCAAGTGAGACGTCATCATTGTAATATTATAAGTCCTTTCATCTTTCTGTAGGTCCAGCTCCAATCATTACCACACATAATGTATCCACTCCTGGTCAAACTGTTAGTATCACATGTAACCAGTCTATGGCAGTACTGGTTAAAGAACACAGTAATGGCTCATTGGTAGAGACCATTAACAATATTACTGTCTCAACTCCTAATGATCAAGGGAAGTTTGGATGCATTCTGAATGATACAATACTTGAGATACACTATGTCACTATTGAAGGTAGACTACACCTTAACTTATGATGCATAATTGTACTTTTTAGGCTATGAGCCTATTTGGTTTTTATTACCACCTTCACCTCAAATAATTATTCTTCCTTTTTCTGTTGGAATGAATCCTCCTCCAACCCTATGTGCTGTCTATTCTCCACTACCACTGGAAGCATTTCAAATACTCTTTAAATCTGGCAATACTTACATTGGTAGTCTGCAAAACATATATAGCATTATTGGTCCCCTATGGGAGGATCTGTGGAGAGCTAGCCTAATGAACAGAACGATTTAATTGTTGAATCTTTGGATCTTTATTGCAGAGCTCGTACTATATGGGAAACTGTAACAAGTGAAAGATACAAAGTTGACTTTGAAACTGAAGGTTATACTCATGTGTATTATTATTGTTATTATTATGATTTTTATTTCTATTAGGTTCAGATTTGATTCCTTCAGTTTGTGTTACTACATCTCTAACTCCAGCCTCTCCAATACTTGAAGGCTCTACAGTAATAATAACTTGTCACATACAATACGACATATCAGTTGATATTAATGTTAGCATATTGAGGAATACAAATGAGGTACTTACCAATTCTTCATTACAAGGACACAATCATTCTTATGTCATTAAAAGTGTGAAAGAGAAAGATGAAGGAAACTACACATGCAAAGTGACAGGGATTGCCACCACTCTGACAGACAGCATTGATTTACAAGTCATTCCTGCACAGATCTCAAGCAGCAGCAGCAGATCACACTCAACCTCACCATCTCTTTTCCTGGCTCTTTCTTTATCATCCCTTTCCCTGGCTCCTTCACTCTCTCCTTTTATGAGCAGTGACAATACACCAGTCCCTACACCTACAGACAATGTGGAGGCTACTCTATCTTCCAATGCAGCAGCAGTTGCTGCAGTTGCTTCAGTTTTAAGTAGTCTGGCTCTATTACTATTTCTAGCTTTATCGTTGTCATTTGGTTGCATTGTAAGAAAAGGATGCAAGGAAAATGATACTGAAGAAAGTAGAGCAAGAGCTTCTTCACGAGACATGCAAAACAATCATTACATATTGAGTTGACATAATAATCTAATTATACATGAAAATGTCACATTTTAGGTGACTGT
>NW_003549308.1:0-1159 GCF_000090795.2 Amphimedon queenslandica | reverse complement strand
TGCAGCACTTGTTTTGGAACTCTTAACTTCTTACCAAATTTTTTCCAGTCTTTTATCTCTGACAATTGCCATGCAATTATTGGTGACAAGTCCAGATCCACTACTGTTTGTGGTGCAAGTTCATCTTGTTGTTTCAGCTTTGATGACATTTTGAACAGCCTCTGTTGTAGGGCGTGTCTGATTATAATCATGAGCTATAGTCTCTTAACACAATTCATACTGTGATAATAACCAAAAGTACAATTAAGTTTTAGTAATTTGATCATGCATCTATTCCTAAATTCTTATAATCTATTGATAAAATAATTCACTATAAGCATACAGCACACCATAATGTAGTTTAATAAGTTTATTGAGAATACATATCATCAATCACTTCAGAATACTTGGACATGACATAGAAACGTTTCAGCTTCAGAGTTGGTCCTATATACAAGAATGATCAATATTATTACAGAGTTGTGTAGATTTTAATAATACAATAAGATCCTTCTTACCCAATTCTCCTCCTGGTATACTGAGATCATTCTTTAATATGACAAACTTCTGAACCTACGTATGCATATTAATATGCTTTCATTCATTTTATTCTGCTTCTACATTTGCCTCAAAAAGCAAACTTGTAATATCTGTTACCCTCTCTCTCTCTCTCTCTCACTCTCTCTCACCTTTTGAGCACTGGAAATAGCTGATTCATTAGCTTTATCAATGGCTGATTGTATAGCAGAATAAACTGCACTGTCTTTTGTCTCCAGTACTTGAGATACAGTAGTAGTAGATGAGCCTAGACCAACAAACTGCTTCACAACATCATCAAGTAATTTATCAGTTGGTGCTCCAGTATTGGGATCAATATTAACCTGTAGGAAAGGTTGATTGTGATACAGTGTAGAATATCATTAAATGAAGAATAGAATTGTTACATGCAAAATGGCTGCAATAAAATAACAATTTTTCCAAAAAATAGCTCAAATTTTTCACTACATTTCCTTATTATGATGCCTTATGCTGTCTAGAAAGCTGAAGCCAAATCTGGTTTGTTTTAAAATTAATATGCAAATTTCCAAAAAAAATAGTTGAAAATGGTTTGGTTATGCTCTCATTACAAAATATTCAGACCTTTAAATGCTTACCTTTAGTGTTATCAGGCAAGAAATAA
>NW_003549307.1:3832-6924 GCF_000090795.2 Amphimedon queenslandica | reverse complement strand
GGCACACAACTACAACTCCTCCTCCACAACCTCCTTCTACTAGTAGAGCCTCTACCAGGACTACTGTGACCAATTCAAAGTAAATCCAGTAAAGAGAGAACAATACATATATTAATACATATATACAATACATATAAATTTACTTATAAATTACATATAAATTACAAAATTTACTAAATCGGTACATCACTACATGTACATGTAGGTTACTGTATAGCGGGTAGATTTGGAGGGGATAAATTTTGGTGAATTGCTAAATTTTGGTAATTGGTGGATTTTAATTTTGGCGAATTTGTGGCCACGTGTCATTGAGCATGCGTATAATAGCTCAAAATGGTGGGGTTTTATTTTGGTGAATGGCTATCAAAACGCCAAATTCGCCAAATTTAATCCCCTCCAAAATTACCCACTACAGTGAAACCTGCAACCTGCTATTGTGGACACTCTAAAATAAGGACACCTCTATAATCAGGACAGGTAGTATCAGTCCCAATACAATATAAATGTGTATTAATGAACCTCTGAAATAAGGACACCTCTATAATAAGGACAGTTTTATTTGGTCCCAAGGTGTCCGGAATAGACAGGTTTGACTGTATACGGTAATTTGTGAATGAATCCCACTCTATACTATACAGTTGTACTATGTGCATGTACATGCATACTGTGTATGGTACGAATTGAATTGTGGAGGCCAGGCTGTATATTTATAAGAATAATTATTTTAAAATTGTTTAGGCATACTTCATCTCCTTCTCCTCCACCTCCTCCTGTCACTACCACCAGACCCTCCACTAGGAATGCTTCAAGGTCTACCAATAATTCAAGGTACATTAAGTCACTTGAATATGTACATGTACTACATTTACATATACTGTACCTTTATTACCATTATACGCTAGTAGTGGGATTTATTGTTGGGGAGATACTGTGAGAATATTTTTAAATTTTTTAGGCATACAACTACAACTTCATCTCCTCCTCCTCCACAACCTCCTCCTACTAGTAGAGCCTCTACCAGGACTACTGTGACCAATTCAAAGTAAGTCCAGTAAAGGGAGAAAATATAATAAAAACTAAGAGAGAATTAAAATGTAGCCATAGTTTAGTTGAAATGTTGGCTTGACTGTCTTAATTTATTTTGATTATGATTAGAGTGCATATACCACTTATATGAGACACTTAAGTTTTTTGAATTGTAAAATTTTATCATTCAAATTACTGGCAGTGTCCGGGCCATATAATACAAACCATCTCATCTCATGTTGCAGTATGGATGTAAATGTATTGTGGGTTTTCCACTACAATAAGTATAAGTTGAGTAAAGAGAGAAGTTATAGTAAAAACTAAGAGGGGATTAAAAGTTTAAATTGTAGGTTGTTTGTTGTCTTGACTGCCTTTATTCATTGTAATTATGATTAGAGTCATCTAACGAATTATTAGAGTTTAATTATCTGATGTTTTAATATTCATACATGCACATGTACATTGTAGGCCTTCCACTGCCAGGAAAGACACGCCTCCTCTTATCATTGATAGCATACAGGATGTAGCTTCTCCTTCTAAAGCTGCTCCAATTGATCAGTTGCCTAATGCTTCTCCTTTGAAGACTGTTGTGAAGTCAAGGAGGAAACGGAAGAAAATAACTTGCCCTCCACCACGACGACGCCAACCAACCAAGAGGAGTAAGTGTGTTTGATTGTATATGTACATGTACATGTAATTTTTATATTATTTATTTTTATATTGTTTTGCCCCTTGATTGACTGAAAAAAGCATCTTTAAAATTGAATTTTGATTGGAGTCAGCTCAAATTCATGTATAAAAAATTAAAATGGAGAAGGCTCTTCTTTTTATTTTTAGCAAACTTTAGCCTCAGACTGTATACTGTAGGGACTTTGGCCCAATTTTTGAGTAATTTAAAGAATTCATAAAAAATCTAATTTTGATTGGAATCAGCTCAAACTTGCTACATAACATAAGAACATGTATATGTATCAGGAAAAATTATAAAAATGGAGAATTTTCTCCTAGTCATTTTTGGCGAAATTTGGCCCATGACCCTGTACTATAGTACAGGGACTTTGGCCCGATTTTTGAGTAATTAAAAAAATTCATAAAAAATCTAATTTTGATTGGAATCAGCTCAAACTTGCTACACAACATAAGAACATGTATATGTATCAGGAAAAAATTATAAAAATGAAAAATCTCTCCTAGTCATTTTTGGCGAAATTTGGCCCATGACACTGTACTATAGTACAGGGACTTTAACCCAATTTTTAGTAACTTTTAAAAATGAAACATTATCAGTATGTGCTCACACTTTCTACATCCCAATCATCGAAAATTTTGTGATTTACAAAAAATTTTGTTCCTCCAAATTACTGGCTATATGGTCCCATACATGTACATGTATGTGCTGTAATAGCCCATGCAGCATTGGCCAAATTTTAAAGCAGCTTTAAATAGTACCGTATGCGGCATATATTTTGCTGGTATGAAATTTCACGATTTGATTGCATTTTTCTATTTGCGAATAAAAATTTCACGACTTTAATGTAATTACCACACCCACTATACAATCAGCACGCTATTTTGCATATTTTAATTTTGGGATATTTTTCAAAACACAAAAATCGTGAAATTTAATCCCCATGAAATATATGCCGTATATGGTATTACAGCACACATGTAATATTATTAATAGTCTATATCTAAGTCATGTTACTACTTTTAATTTTGGGTGTTTGGATCTATTTTCTTCTCATTACAATTTACCTTCACTTTAGCTATCACTGAGATCACTCGAAGGACTGATCTCACTCCTGGAGTAAGGAGGAGTAACAGACCGAATATTAAGAGGGTGCCAATTGGTGGATATGTAGAGTATAAGGACCACTGGGGGAACACACCCAGCAATACTTATGGTAAGAATAGATAGAGCATATTTCTGTGTATAATATTAGTACATGTTGATGTTTTTTTGTTGACGTATAGTACTATAATGCAAATTTTCGAGGGTTGTAAATTTTGTGATTTTTTAAACATTCACGAGAATTACATGTACTTCCACAAAATCAAATTATTAG
>NW_003549307.1:0-2055 GCF_000090795.2 Amphimedon queenslandica | reverse complement strand
TTTGGAATGACCCTCCCTCCAATTTAGTCAATAAAAATTATTTAAAAGTAAAAGAACATTTTTAACCTCTAATTTTTCAATATTACTGACTTTAAGGTGAATTTAATTTGCCGAATTTTTAGAAGATTTACGGTACATGTATTAGCAATCCTTTGGGGAATCACATGTACATGTACATGTATGCTAGTCCTTATTTCTTCAAATCCCCATAAAATGTGATTATAGTATTATCATGTGCTCTGTGTTGTAGTGTTTCCACTGTCTCATGGGCAACTGTGTAATGTAGATGGAATGGATCTACAACCTGGAGATGATTTGATCATTAATAGAGTGATGGGAACAGACGACTATCAAAAAGGAGAGATGGAGCTAAAGAAAGGATCAGAGAAGCCGATGGCACAGAATGGGAACTGTGAAATGGTAAGAGTCTATGTACATGAACATGTATGTAGGCAATCAAGCAGTACATGTACATGTAATAGCGTCAATAAGAAGACTACAATTAAGAATTAAGTACCGTATAGCGGGTATATTTCATTCGAGTTTAATTTCCTTCTTTTCGTTCTCATTCCTTGTGGAACGAACATTTTCCAAACGAAAAGGGCGTTTCCTCAATGCCACGTGTGCAAAATGGCTGCTCAGAACGAAAATAAAACAAACGAAAATTTCTAATCCTGCTTAGAACGAACATTTTTCCAGATCAAATATACCCGCTATACGGTACATGTGCTTGCATACATATATGCATGTACACTGTACAAATTTATATGTGCATTTTTGGCTTTTCCTATCGTTAAAGTTACATGTAGGTTTGGTTCTGGTATTATGAGAAGAGTGCATGGTTTATTATGGGACACTGCCTAAAGATACTATTTTTTAATTCCAGCATTAAAGTGCTTCATATTGTATGAATTTTAGAATGCTACCCTTTTAGGTGTTTCGTGTTCTGAAAGGAAAAGTTTTAGCGGTATTGGAAGACCAAGAAGTAGAAGTGGGTACTGATGAGTATGTCCTCATTCCTCCTGGTAAATAATGATTATTACGTGTACCATCTGTTGTCATTAATATTATTCCTTATTACTAGGTACTGCTTATCAGTTAAACAATGTTTCAAGATCAAACACAATAATTGATTATACTGTAATTATGAAAAAATAAGCATAATATATTACATTTTCATTTATCGTAGTGCTGTAACATTGCATATCCACTAAATCTTTGAATCTTTTATAAAATTTTGTCTTGTGTGTGGGCGTTGGTCAAATTTTAGTTTCACCCAAGTGTGAAAAATTTACAAAAACTACTTACATGCAAATAAAGAATATTAGTGTCAGCAAACTATATTAGTAGTGTTATTTGTAATAAAAATTCACAATCTCCAAAATTAAATTAACTCAAAGCATAGACTGTCACTTCTGCTTTAGATGCTCAATAACGCCTTGAGCTAATGCATGAGCTCCAATAGCATCAGACTGAAGTATTGTTATAACAGTACTCCACATGTATGTGTTAGGATCATTGTCCTTTCCACCTATTGAAAACAGCAATAAATCTATCCATGGGATTATGATAAGTGTCATAGAGACTATTTAAGAATCCATCATTCAAACGAACTGCTGTTCCAAATTGATAAAACTTGTCTGGAATCTTCGCTGCTACCAAGTTAATAAGATCAACCATATCAGGAGGAGAGTCAATGTCTATGAAGTATATAGCATTATTTAACAATGTGAAGCACAACTTACTTGGTACTTCTTGTTGAATGTCTTCAGGTTTAAGATGGTATTTTTTACAGAGATTACAATAAACTCCCTTACAGTCATCTTTATCTTCAGGTTCTGATTTAAGTACAGAAGGTGGATTAAATTTTTTTTGACTTTGTGTGCTAGATCTTTAAACCCAATTTCAGCAAGAGCTACTGCTAAAGGTTCCCATGATTCTGACCTATTTTGATCTCTCCATTGAATTATGCTTGGTTCTGGTATTATGAGAAGAGTGCATGGTTTATTATCGGATGCTGCGTTATAATTTTTTAAATTTCAGCATTAAGCCCTT
>NW_003549306.1:5553-6924 GCF_000090795.2 Amphimedon queenslandica | reverse complement strand
ATGAAGTGGTGAGGATTAGATGTTGTGATGTGAAGTTTGGAGTGGACCATATGGCAATTAAGGTGCTGTCCAGCAAGACGGATCAATATCGCCAAGGTGATGAAGTCGTGATAGCTCGAGCGGATTCCCCTCATACATGTCCAGTTGCTAGGTTGGAGCAATACTATAGTATGGCAGGGATTAATCACTTCAGCACTGAACGCCTATTCCGGGCTATTGTAAAGACAAAAGAAGGCGAGAAACTACGTACTTCGGGGTCAATCAGCTACACCCGAGTGAGGGAAATTTTGTTGGAGAAGTTGCGTTCCTTGGGGTATGAGCCATCGGAGTTTGGAACACACAGTTTTCGAGCTGGAGGAGCTACTACAGCAGCTAATCAAGGTGTTCCCGACCGTTTGTTCAAGAGGCATGGCCGATGGAAATCTGAGACAGCTAAAGACGGGTACATTAAAGACAGCCTTGAGGCCAGACTGGAAGTTTCTAAAAAATTACAAATATGAGGTATCATAGACATGTAGATCGTGACCCTTTCTTTGTAGCCTACTGTTGATTTTAAAATGATTCAAAGGCCTGCACTGGCCGCCGACCTCAATTTCAAAATATGCATATCAGTTTCTGGGGAGGGGTGTGAGTGTATGAGTGGGATGGTATGGGAGGTGTATTTTCTGACGTTTGAATGAAATGAATTAGGCAGAAAATAAGCTCCCATAATAATTGTAAAGACCGCCTTTAAGGCGGGGTTTATAAGTAGTATATATAGAGTAATTTTACATTAAATCATCAGTCTACGGCGTGTCACAACGTGTGCAGGCAGCCCGCCCCCCCACCCTAGTTATCAACTATGCTTTCACTATTGTTGTTATATCGTTTTAACGCTACTGTTATTTGTTCCTTAATTCACCAAAAGTTAGGGGATAGCTGAATGCTGTATACAAGAAAAAGAGCTACAGTCTACAAGGATATACTGTCTAAACTATAATTGTTATTATTAATGTTTTTTTGTTGTGTACTTTTCTCGGTTAATTTATAGGTCAAGTTTCTGTGTTGTGTTGATGTTTGTTGTTCTCAGAGCCAGAGGATGTGGTCAAGGTTTTTTCCACCTCATGTATAAAAATAAAAAAAAAAAAAAAAAAAAAAAAAGCATGAGGTGGGTTTTTTCCTGGGGTGCTTTGGGACCAAGCGCCCCAAATTATACAAGCTCCGACCGGGTCCCCTTCCTCCTGACTCTTATGTATTCGATTACTGTGTTATTACTGTTGATTTTAAAATGATTCAAAGGCCTGCACTGGCCGCCGACCTACTGTTGATTTTAAAATGATTCAAAGGCCTGCACTGGCCGCCGACCTCAATTTCAAAATATGCATATCAGTT
>NW_003549306.1:0-2482 GCF_000090795.2 Amphimedon queenslandica | reverse complement strand
ACCAAAGATGGTGTTACTGCTTTAATGCTTGCTAGTGCTAATGGACATTATGAAGTAGTTACGTTATTGCTAAAATGGAAAGCTGATCCAGCTATAAAAGCTTGTACCAGCCACACTGCACTATCAGTAGCCAAGACAAAAGAAATAAAGGAAATGATTTATTCTTACTTAAAGGAAGATGCTGCTAGTTTATGTTCTAGTGGATATGGATCAGAAGATGCTAGTATAAGAACTTTTCCTTCAACATTGACTTTGAATTTATTAGAAAACGATGTTGCACTTATGTAGTTAGTACTATAATTTGTGCGTGGTAACGATTAGGATTAAATTATTATTTTTGTTACTGTTATTATTACCATTAGTAAGAGTACATATACCTTTAGGTATTATTTGCTCTTCCCATTAGTTATTACCATTATTGTTATTGGCCTCAGTACCATCTCACCCAACTTTGCTTATAGGTAAGGACTGGACTAGTTTCATTATTACTCTATTAACAGTCATTATGAGTAAGTTTCCATTGCTAATGACTGTTGAACAATAATGGTACTAATCAAACTTAATAACACATGTTAATCAAGATCAGTGATCACTGATTCTGTGATTCAAGAATCAGTGAATCTGAAATACTATGATAACTGTAAATGTGTGTGTAGTGAGGAGCTTCATCGGCTAACAGTACTAAGAAATGTAACTGATTAGTAGTTAGAGCTCATACAACTTCTATTAGTAGGCTTTAGTTTTGATAAAGTGCATTTTCATTTTACAGATTTATTTTATCATCTTGTTTTTATGGTTGCTTGTATGAAGAGCAAAGCAAGTGAGTTTGTATATTAATTTCTATTACATTTTCTAACACATATTGATGTCCTTAGTATAGAAAGTTTGAAGTGATCATTTCCGACTTCAATTTTTCAAGTTTATGTAACCAGTTTAAAAACTAGCCAATTTTTGAAAAATACCCAAGGCTATAGCCCATGGTTTTTTCTAAAAAATGGCTCCAAAATCACCCCAAATTTTTATTACATTTTCTGATACACATTGATGTCCTTATGCTGTATAGAAAGTTTGAGGTGATTCTAACTTTAATTTTTAAAGTTATGACCATTTTTGAATAGTAGCACCTCCCCATAATACATGCATGTACATGTACATGTATAGACTAGCTCAGAAATCACTCTTTCCCTTTCCCTTTCTCCTGTCCATTAGTGTCTTGATTTCTCAGCAACTGTCTACTTCATTCATTTCATTTTCTGCTGCTGTTTTGGCGGTTTCCCCCTCTCCCTCTCCTGGTGGCCGGCTGACAAACATAGTCTCTCTCATCATAATGACTGTTATCAGTGAATGGTTGTCCTGGAGATCAGACATGAGAGCAATCACTATAACCGGTGGAACAGCAGGTGGTAATAATAATAATAATAATAATAGGACTTCAATATTACCGACCTAATAATCTTTATTATTATTATTATCATTATTTTAATGTTATTTCATTTGTTTTATTAGATGTATTATAATCACCCATTGTTTTTATTTTTTTTCATAATTATTTTTGAATTGGATAAGGTTTCTTTCAGGATTTTGTCCAGAGGAGACAAACTGAATTGACATCATACAGCATTAGATCTATTCGTAATTTTGTATGTGGCTCTAAATTCAAGTAACACTAGTCAAAAAAACCAAAGGCAAGGGAGAAGAATGCCCACTCACCTAAAAGAAACTGAAGAAAATGCTTACATGTAAATGTATGGTCAAAAATGCCAATAACTGTCATAATTAATTCAGCCACGCCTTTGCTTTTTGCTGACGTGCTGGATACACTCTTCGTGTTTTGCTTGTACTGTAAATGCTGAAAAGAGACCATTACTTCATCTTCTCCTCTCTACCTCTCTATATAAGCTCCTTCATTCATCTTTATCTCATTATGACTACAGCCAACGCTAAAGAAATGTCCAGACCCATAACGAGAATAGTAACGGCTCACCAACAGCGAGAACTGAAGGCGGCTTCATAGTGAAACGACCTCGGAAACGACCCATTGGTGGGGAAGTATCAGAACTAGACCCATTCCTGCTCCTGGATCACTTTGGCCCAGTCGAATACGGACCGGGAGAAGCCGTGGGCGCCCCTGATCATCCTCACCGCGGCTTTGAGACTGTGAGCTACATTGTATCTGGTTCTATGCAACATAAGGACAGTGCTGGTAACTCTGGCACTCTATCAGAAGGATGGGTACAATGGATGACTGCTGGATCTGGTGTCGTACACTCCAAAATGCCAAGCGACGACATTATTAAAAATGGCGGAAAAATTGAAGGTTTTCAATTATGGGTTAACCTCCGAGCAGAGGAAAAGATGATCCCACCTCGTTATCAAGACACGCCCCCAGAAAGGATACCGGTTGTGCCCACGGCTGATGGCAAAGTGACGGTCAAAGTGTTAGCCAGGGAAAGTCTTGGAACCAGCGCCGATATTAAGACCC
>NW_003549305.1:4913-6937 GCF_000090795.2 Amphimedon queenslandica | reverse complement strand
GTTCAAGGTAGGACTCAACACTCAGCTCCAGTAATAGGAGGGTCACTCTACCTGTGGGGAGGGGCCCAGCTTGATTTACCTGCAGTACACAATTCACCTCAAAAGAGGAAACTGACCTCAACAGTTGAGACATTTTCCTTTTCATCAGCTCGCTGGTCCTCTCACCTAACAAGAGGCACTCCTCCATTAGGAGTCATTGCCTACTCCTGTACCACCTTTCGTTCTAATATTTATTATTATGCTGGTAGGTGTGGTCATGATGATTGTTACCACAACAGTTTAAATGTACTAAATACACTGACCATGAGCTGGACTCAATTGCATCCTAATGATGAGTCCATGATGAAGAAAGGCTATGGTGGAATGCTATCACTGGAATTTGAAGGAACTGACTATCTTTTTATTGTCGGAGGGGTAGGTACTACACCAGCTGTCAACCATCCTCAGTTTCAATATAGTCGGATTAAAGATGGACGTGTTAGTACTAATGAACAGTTACTTTATAATCTATCTAATGGTGAGTGTCTTTATCAATTGTGTGAATATGTGTTGAGATGTGACAGTTGATGACATTATTAATTATTTATATTTATTGTATTTTTAGGACAATTCACTGTTCCATCTGTCAGTGGACAGTGTTGTCCACCAAATAGTGAATTTACAATCAACAAAGTAAATCAAAATAAAGGAATAATGTTTGGAGGACTAGTAATTAATGATGATGGTCTTCCTACAGTTACTAATAATGTGTACATATTTAATGTGACACATAATATAATAGTAAGTTATTATTATTATGACAGTCATGAGATTATTAAATCCTATAAAACTGATTTTTATGGGATTTAAATGTTTCACTAAAGTCCATTCTTTTCACAATAGCACTTGTATTCCTGATAAATTAATTTAAATCACTTGTTTTACCTTATAAGGTTTTATGTTTATGTTTTATGTATTTAGCATTGGGAGAGTATTAAAAAAGGATCAATATCTGGTGAGAGACTCTGGACTAAGGAGAGATATGATCATGCTAGTGCTATTATCAATGGTGACTCTACCTCACCTGCACTAGTAGTGATTGGCGGACGGGATAATAACAATCAAGTAGTGACTAAATGTTTATTATTTGATAATATCACTACTGGTCACTTCAGTTGTAAGAAGGTATGTGTACATGTATGCATGTTGGAGGAGCCTTGATCACCATAATGCTTATTTGTGATACATGCATGGACACATACAATGTACATGCACATGTACATGTATACATGTATATTTACATGTATTATGTATACTTGTCATAAAAATATTATATCAGTAATATTTCTCATTGTCTACAGATTCCTCTACCTGAATTTGTTACTGGTAGATACTTTCACTCACTCACAGCAGTCACAATGTCACCACACTGTGTGTGGCTAGTAATTGTTGGAGGATATAAAAAGCTTGAATGGATAGATGTTGGGGTAGGAGAGGATACTAATAGACTAATAATGATAATTGAATTAGGTAAAATTATTAAAATTGTATTATATTAAAAATTAATATTACCGTATAGCGGAAAATTTTTGTGGCCCAAAATTTTCGTGGATCCGTCCAAAAATCAATTTCGTGGCTTTAATTTTTGTGGTTTTTTACAATTCGGCCATCTTGAACCGTATAAAATCAATTTTTGCGGATTTTATTTTCGTGGATTTTGAAAAAAACGTGAAATCCATGAAAATTTTGGGCCATGAAAATTTTCCGCTATAAGGTATTATTATTCCTTATTTCAGTATATATTGAAGCTGGTGAGTGGATAGTACAGTCAGTACTGGATGGTAATGATCTCACTAGTAAGAAATATCAAGAAAAGTATTCATCATACAGCAAGACCAGAACATCGTGGATGGATCAGCTAATAGAATATCCCACAGAGAAGGAAATGAAGCTTCAGAGATACATCCAGTCTTTACATCAAGAACTACAAGTGGCTCATGAGAACAAAGTATCACTACAGGAGGCACTGACTGAGGCCAATAAAC
>NW_003549305.1:0-2507 GCF_000090795.2 Amphimedon queenslandica | reverse complement strand
TCCATACCACTGGAAGGTGTGGCTGATCCTGTTTCATTATACATCCGTAGATCACTACAGAGAAATCCTCCTCCTCCTCCTTCAACAGGTAATAGATACAAATGATTTAAAATTGTTTATTTATTTAATATTAATCAGATCCTACTACCCCCTCCTCCTCCTCTAATGTAGTACATGAATCGACGTCAGTATCATCCACTGGAGGAGCTAGTAAGTGATAATACTGTGTGTGTATATACTGACCTTTGACCTCTATTAGGTCCATCAGCTACTGTTGATGTCAATAAAGTAAAGAAAGTGATTGAAGATGTTCTTGTATCTCATTATGCTGCTCTCAATTCTTTACCTAAGAAGTCTCTTACTGGTCTTGTCAATCAGTTGTACACAGCTAAGCTTATTAGTAATGAAGTTAGAGAAGCTCCTTCAATGGAAGAGTGCATTGATGAGTTCAAGTCTAGTCTTAGTTTCAAGAGGAAGTTACCTAAAGTGGAGGAGCACTGTCAAAAGTTTCTAAACTCATTCATTGCTGTAAGAGGCAGTTATGCTGATGCAGCAGAAGCTTTAGGTGAGGACTGGATTGAAGCTTTACAGAATGAACTGGGACTTGATTTTAATATTAGTATTGATGATTGATGTTTGTATTTTTTCCCATTATTTTTGCCCACTTCAGTTATTTGTAGTCTAGCTTATCTGCTTATTTGTAAAAAATCATGTTGCAATTAATGAGCCACACCCAGCTTGTTCAGCAGCTAGCTACAATGCCTGACCTTTGCTTGAACTGACCATTCAACACTAATCACAGATTCTTTTGTCTACAAGATTGTGTGAAATTAAACGGTGGAGAGTCTTAGAGCAGCAACCTCTTGGAAAGGACTGGCCACAGCTAGTCATAATGGGTAAAGATGGAGATCACGTGATGTATGTTTAAAGAGGGAAAGCAGCAGGCCAAGCTTGGAGCATATTATTTGTATGAGAGAGGCAGTTTTGTTTTTTATTTATGCCAGCATTGCATTTATACTTGGTTTGTACATATATAACCTTTTCATATTCTCTCTTTTTTAAAAAGGATAATCTATTCAACACTATTTTAAAAAACAATTATGTATGATTTTTTCAGCATTACGATCGCTCAGGCCTTGACTTGAGGTAGGGACATAAATTATAAGCATAAACATTTTATAAAAACAATTCATTATATTCAAAATATATTTCTATTTTTCAGATTTGGAGTCCCACAGCTTCAGTCTGTCTCCGATACCATGAAGGCTGATAGAAGGCTGAAACCTACAGCACGGTTTACTGTAACCTACATGTAGCACTGTCAGACAAACAGTCAGCCAATGGAGCTGTAACCTACAGCATGGTCTTACTAACAGTCGGCCAATGGAGCTGTGACCTACAGCACAGTCATAGTCCAAGATGTTCTTCATTCATCATGAGGTGTTAAGCCTGTGTGCAGTAACAGCAGTTCCTAGATGTGACCTACAGCACGGTCACAGTCAGGTTGCATGGAGTCTGCAAATGTAGATCAGCTACCATGGGATTAGCGAATCACTACAGTCAACTACTGCAGCTAGCCTAACCCTCGTCCAAAGTGACTCTTGCTGATTTAACTTTCTTCACAGTAGAAATGTATAGCAGAAATGTGTGTTCTATTTCTGGGGGCAGCTGATTTTGTGATGTCCAGATCTTGATCTGCAAGGGACATCTCCCTCTTTTCTTTCTTTCCCCCACAGGACCCCCAGACCTCTCACAGTACAGTACATCATACTCACTGTTGTGGGTACACTTCATACACTTGGACCTCAACCATTCACAAGTATATGCTATAAGATGAATTCCAATCCTCATAGGATAGCCATTATCATAGGAATACAATAAGTTCTGTCAAAAAAACAGGAGACATTCTTTAGTGCCCTGGATGGACGTCATTATGATGTAAAGCTCTTTCAAGACTCATTTGAAAAGCTTCAATATATATATATATATATATATATATATTTATAGGTTTTGAAAACATTAAAATTTCTGCTTCTAGCATAAATGCTGTCATCGATGAAGTAAGAGTGATGACTACATGAATCTTTTGTATTTTGTATATCAACTCCCAGGGAAGATGATGCATACGTTTTGGGATCAGATGGAGAACGTGTCAATGTTTTGAGCCCTATTAGAAAACTACAGGCTTGCCCAACGTTAAGAAACAAACCCAAGACTTTTTTCATTTAGGCTTGTGTCGCACAAGCCATACAGATATTTTTCAGGTGACAGTCTAGATGTCTGTGACCTACAGCACGGCCACAGTCAATCTGCAAATTTCCCACTCGTGATGTGAAAGTTCCTGGTTTGTAGTCACAGAAGTCTTGAGTGATGGTCGTTCATTTTTTTGGTAGCTGTGACCTACAGCACAGTCACAGTACAGTCAGGCTGCAGTCTTCAAAAGTAGATCAAAATCATCATTCTCAGATACCATGTGACCTTGTGGCCCACTTACTAGCTAGTCTCGC
>NW_003549304.1:5053-6939 GCF_000090795.2 Amphimedon queenslandica | reverse complement strand
ATTTTGAAGGTATCTAATAAACAATGTTATGACAGAGCATAACCATTACAATAGAATTTATACTTGGACAACACATCAGAACACTCCATCACAACACAGTATGATGTATAGGCAAACTAAAAATCAATTAATTTTAACAATAACATATTAGATATGCATAATTTGCACAGATAAGC
This sequence comes from Amphimedon queenslandica, assembly GCF_000090795.2. NCBI lineage: Eukaryota > Metazoa > Porifera > Demospongiae > Haplosclerida > Niphatidae > Amphimedon > Amphimedon queenslandica. Next base: position 6,763 of record NW_003549304.1, on the reverse strand, counting down.
ACCACAGTCAATGGAACTGTCCAAGTTGTTTGGGTACAAACTGTTGCAATAATAAACTAAAATTTGTAAGTTTGTACATACCACTTCATAGTATGCTTGCAAAGTCTGAAAAGTTAAACTTCTGTGTGTGCACCCCTACCTCTTTTTCAAATACATTGACAGCACACTATTCAATTTGAACAACAAAACATTAATTCAAATAAAATTTTGATTCATACCAGCACTTGCTTGTTTTGTCACAGTAAAATATTTTTCAATAGAATCAAAATTTAAAAATTGATTTATGACGCTTAATAACCTATAAAATCCGCTATTAATATTGTAGACATATAAATTTTAAAAAGAACTTACAATTAAAATCTAGTGGCTTCTGACATGACAAGGCATTATATACAATAGATTCAACTTCACTTACATCATATATAATCCTAATTTTATAGTGTTAAAACATAGATATTATACGTACAGCTGTGATGAAATAACTTACATAAAAGTATCAGTCAACAGTCTCATCAGGTTGATTTGCAACCAATTTACTAAAGATCGCTGTTGGTAACACACAAAACATAATTATTACTCTAAAAAATTGCAGTTTTTATTTACTAATACTCATCCTATATAGTCTACATTGTATTCCTGCTTATATTCACTGTAAATGGTAATTCCTCTTTGAATATATTGATTGAAGATATAGACTAGCACCAAATAATATAGAAAAATCATTAAAATGGTGTCACTGAACTTCTATTAAGAATAACAAATAGAATTCAAGTGATGGTTCAGTATTGTTGTGCTTCACATGCAGCCTGTAGTAGCAATTTTGCATTGATAAAGTAAAATTTTGGCTAACATGACCTCTTCTATTGGTCCTAGCATAGTTAATACGTACATAAATTTATTCACTATTGTCCAAGTATAGAAGTGTTTTAAAGACAGACTATCCATGAATGATTGTCCTTTACATGGATATTTATGGTCCTGTCGGGTCTAGACTAGTCGGGTCCGCATCAGTCCGTCCGTCCGGCTCCGGTTTTCAGCAATCATCTCAGGGTCATCTCCGGCTCCGAGACTCCCAGTGTCCCGTATTTGGCATCTCCGCATTCTCCGGCTCCTGGTTTTAGCAGGAGTGAGGACCCCTTTGGTACTTCCTGTTTTCTCGACCTTCCAGCTTGTAACTGTTGCCATAGCTGCTCATTTTTTACTATTGATGATTCTGTGTCCACTTTTGCTCTACTAAAGAGATGAGACGGGTCTCTAGACGATTAAAGCGCATTTATTTTACAACTGGCTCCAACACAGTTCAAACGTTTTCTTCTTCCGACTATATTAACGACATACCTTCAAGATTTCACGTAGTATCAGGTTAGTCAAAGCACTAATACGTCATATCCTACCCTGTAGTGTTAGTTTAGTATCTCTAGGATTAAGTTCACGGGACTACATTGTATCAGTGTTCATTTACGAGTTATTTTATGTTGCCTAGACTCTGATGTAGGCACCATTTACAGTATGTAGTGCCTATATTTATGGCTCCTTAATCTCACCTTGTGTGGCTATTGTTACAGCCGTATAATTTGCGCATTTTATAACCTAGGGACGCTCTAAAAACTCCTAACATGACTACAGGAGTACTAAAATGATTGGGGATGCTTTAAAAAATGACACCCTAAACCCTAAAACAATAAATAAAAACATTAAAAATGGAAAAAT
>NW_003549304.1:0-5043 GCF_000090795.2 Amphimedon queenslandica | reverse complement strand
AGAAACCACTAGTTTTTTCGAAATACACAAGCTTCAACATTAGCTTTAGCTGAGCGTAGTTTTCAATGTTAAGGAGATTGAAAAACTACTTGTGCTCCACAATGTCACAAGAGTGTCTTAATCATGTAGTTATTTAGCATACTCATAAAGAATTGACAGACGATTTATACATCGAGGACATTGCAAAGGAATTTGTTACATTTAATGAACATAGATGCCAATATTTTGGACAATATTAATTTCAGTACAATGATCAATTGTTGGACTCGCCACGCTTGCGTAGGCGGGTACTAAGCAGTTGGGTTGTCATTCTGTCTGTCATTCTGTCACGAAAATTCCTGTTAATTCCTAGTCAATATCTTTTTTACTGAGCTCTCCTGAGTTATAATTTTTTTTAAGCTTTCAGAAAAAGATAATTTATTTAGCTCCGTTGTGTTTTCATAGCAATCCACGGTAGCAAAAGCCGAATATTTTCAAGAATAGACCACTTTTCCTAGCCAAATCTTCGTGTTTAACTCTATTTAGTCAAGATTAGCATTGATAGGTAGAGAAAAGTACATAGATTAAAAAATATGTGGGAATTTTCTAATCTCTTTTTTGTTTGTGAGTTACAGTTGCTCAAAGTTTGTGATTTAGCCTCTTCGAAAAATTTTCAGGCAGCACTGGAGAAAGCAGGAGCAACCAAACTATCTCAGCCTCTTTTAAATATCTAGGCAATTTTTTTGTGCTTACTCTTTCTTTGAATAGAGCTTCAGATGCTAAAATAAATTTCAGCTTTTCTTCTTTCTCCTACCCACGTGCCATGTTTGCACTGCAGTACTGCTAAGTGCTGACCACACCTAAAATTTATTTTATGGATCAGTGCAGTAATTGCATTGTTGCACTTTGCACTTTGTCAAAATCTATTATCCTTTTTTCAAATATCAAGTTGCTTATATATATATAATATCATGATGGGGGCAGTACAAGTAATACATTATCCCTCAGGTGAATCTCAGCAGGCGAGTCCATGCACCATGGTGCTTCATTAAATCATGCTCCTATGATTTCCAATAAATAATACCTTAGCCCCCCCAACTTTTAGTTTGTTCCTACCCCTATGGCATTATGACTCAACTGATAGCATCACTATCACCATAGATAAAAATCATTTTTGTCACTGAAGTTCTGTATGCCGCTGTCTAGGCCATCATGGAGTTTGCTAGTATCATAGATACTGATGCTAGCATAGATCATCTATGCTGCTAGGTCGTCAGGTCCGTGGTCATTAATGCGGGGTCGGTACTTTAGTCTTTTCGGGTCCCTTGGTCGGGTCCATAAATTAGTTTGTATCGGGTCCGTCGCTCGGTCCGTAAATTAGTCTTTTCGGGTCCGTTGGTCCGGTCCGCTTTTTAGGGACAACCGACACCGGCTCCGGTTTTCAGCAATCATCTCAGGGTCATCTCCGGCTCCGAGACTCCCAGTCTTCCGTATTTGGCATCTCCGGCTCCTGGTTTTAGCAGGAGTGAGGACCCCCTTGGTACTTCCTGTTTTCTCGACCTTCCAGCTTGTAACTGTTGCCATAGCTGCTCATTTTTTTACTATTGATGATTCTGTGTCCACTTTTGCTCTACTAAAGAGATGAGACGAGTCTCTAGACGATTAAAGCGCATTTATTTTACGACTGGCTCCAACACAGTTCAAACGTTTTCTTCTTCCGACTATATTAACGACATACCTTCAAGATTTCACGTAGTATCAGGTTAGTCAAAGCACTAATACATCATATCCTACCCTGTAGTGTTAGTTTAGTATCTCTAGGATTAAGTTCACGGGACTACATTGTATCAGTGTTCATTTACGAGTTATTTTATGTTGCCTAGACTCTGATGTAGGCACCATTTACAGTATGTAGTGCCTATATTTATGGCTCCTTAATCCCACCTTGTGTGGCTATTGTTACAGCCGTATAATTTGCGCATTTTAAAACCTAGGGACGCTCTAAAAACGCCTAACATGACTACAGGAGTACTAAAATGACTGGGGATGCTTTAAAAATGACACCCTAAACCCTAAAACAATAAATAAAAACATTAAAAATGGAAAAGTAGTAGGATTGAATTGGAAAAAGTAAGGAAACAAGGGGGTACTTGTGGACTAGCCTGGTAAAAAAAATCCTACACTACTGCATGAAGATAAAGTCTTCAAAGTGCTATTATGAGCAGCTAGGATAATTAGCTACAATGCTTTGGATTATATTCTTAATGCAGTGGTGTAGGATTTTTTGCCATACCTGTTTGCAAGTACCCTCTTGTTTCCTTTTTCCAATTCAATCCTACTACTTTTCCATTTTTAATGTTTTTTGTTACTTGTTTCCATTCTTTTTTCTTAAATTAATAATTACAATATGTTATGATTGTGTGGTTAGGTTAATTATAATTATTCATGATGATCATGTGCACATAAATTAACATGGCGTCAAACCACAAACCCATGCAGTGGCTGCAGCTGGATTTTGTCTTCCATTTTGTTCTCTGTCTTTGCTTCTTTTTGAAACTACCTTTGTGGTCCTTGGCTCAAGCCTAGAGGAGTAATGTAAAAGCCAACTCAAGCACGTCTCTAACTTAAAAGATTAGAGGGGACATACATGTTGAAGAAGATGACAGAAGGAAAGAAAGTCTGAAGAGTTTCGCAGAAATTTGAATTTAGGCCTATTCTCCAGAATTGCTCCCACTACATTACAGTCCACTTTAAAGGTACCAGGAGAATCGCTCAGTGAAACCTCAATCCTGCATATAGGCTACCGCCTATATAATAATGGCATAACTAGGGCACATACATGTACATGTACATGTACCTAAGTAGAGAAGATTTTTTAAATCAATTTTTCAAAGTAAGAAATAAAACAAGAAAGAGCATTAAATGCTAGATTTTTATGGCCTTCGGTGACTTTGAACCAGCGCCCATGTCCATGTCCTGCCTGACGCCTTCCCGACAGTTCCACCAAGAACCTGCTGTTTGAATCATGCTGATTATAATTTTTATACTTCATTTTTGTTATTATGCTTCATTTCTATTTGCAGCCATAAAAAAAGCTGGGTACAATGAGATTATGGGTCTGAAAAAATAGCCACTATGTTTACAGTACCATCAATTTTTGCAAATACATGTACTTTATTTTAAACCCAAGCTGAATACTTCAATTTTTAGTTGTAACTTTGACTGTCCTGAAAATAATTTCACATACTTCCCCAAAAATATGTAGTACTTCTGTACATGAATTTTCTCTTAACCCTTTACCACCGATAGACATACTTGTATGTCAATAATACGAGTGGGTGTAGTACTATGTATGTTATTTGTTATTTTCTTTTTTATTTATGATAAAATAACATTCTAGATAGCTTAAATAACTTCTCCTGTCATCTCTCTAACATATATAATATTGTCAAAGACTCAAAACAAAATATAATTGTATAAAACTACAGCAGTGTGACCCAAACAGTTCAAAACGATCAGTGGCCATGGTAAGTAACCTAGGAAATGACAAAACAACAAAAGACAGAATGTTTAGGCTTACCTTTGGCTTGTGAAATCCTTTAGAAATGAGCAGAAAAGGCAAGCGACTCGAGAGAGCTGCATGCTTTGCCTAACATTTCAATGAAGAAAAGCAGTGGGCATGGCTACATTTTGCTTAGCAACGGCTTAGCAACCATGGCTCCTCAACGACTCACAGTAGCATTTCTGCTCGTAGCATTTTCTCCATGGACTTCTGCCTCTTTATTCTTTCATATTCTGCCTATGTCGTCCTGCTTAACGTGATTGAACTCTCTCTTTTGCGTGACCAAGTCCGTGTAGTTTTTAAAAGGCGGTGAGTATCTTTACAGCAGACACTCCATTGCTTTATGCTGCTTCATTTACTATTATACTTCTTCTATCTACGGATGAACATCCCATAAAGGCTGCTAGCAAGTTTCAAGTTTTGTAGGACAAGATCTTGAGAGATATACATTGCTAAACTAGTACTACCAAGAAATTGCCTTATACATGTACATGTAGTATAGACCATGGGCAATAGGATGAGTACTTAAGGGGTTTGGTTTCTGACAGCCATGCATCTTAAAGTACATACATGTACGTGTACCACACATATAATTCTCCTAAAATTTGTCACTTAAAGTTTGTATGTTATGTTTTTATAATGAAAAGAGATCAGTTATAAAGCCTTTAAATGAATTATTTCGTCAAATGTCATTTTTATATTTCATTTCCATATTATACTTTCCTGCTGTAAATAGCTGGGTACAATGAAATGTGTCCGTGAAAATAGCCACTATGTTTGCATTATAATCGAATTTTGCAAATACATGTACATGTACTTCATTGTAAACCCAAGCTAAATTCTGCTATTTTTAGTTATGACTTTGACAGTCCAAAAAATGTTTGGCATACTCCCCCAAAATTATGTATTCAGTACATAAATTTCCTCTTAAACCTAAGTAGGATTTCAACTAGGGCTGAAACGAATAGTATTTTCCACTATTCGAATAATTGGCATGCTAAACGAACGAATATTCGAATAATTGAACTGTTATTGCTGAATGATTATAAACTACCTTTTTGGTGTTAAACTTTTCAAAATGATGCCAAACAGGGCTTCTTAGAGATTGAGAACCACTTTCCCTGGCCACAGCAGCAGTATTTAGCAAGTTGGTAAGTAAATAGACCAAGAAACAGACTAAGAAAGCAGCCTGTGCAGGTGACACGCGGTGGGCATGGTCGTTAATTATTGCAATAACCATTAATAATTTTATTAGGCGAATAGTTCGAATAGTAAAAAAACTATTCGAATATTGCTTTAACGAACGAATATTTGAATATCTCACTATTCATTTCAGCCCTAATTTCAACTACCCTTGTAGTGTACTTGTACTTGATGTATAGACCATAGGCATACTTAGGGGGTTTGGCTTCTGACAGCCATGCATCTTAAAGGGTAAGTTCCGTGAATTTTGGGAGTATTTTTTTACTGGCTCAATGTGTTTGCATGATCATAATAATGAT
>NW_003549303.1:5460-6943 GCF_000090795.2 Amphimedon queenslandica | reverse complement strand
CTAGAACTAGGACTAAACAAATTAAAGGCTCAGAACTAGAACTAAAACTAGAACTATTTGAAAAATAAAAACTAGAACAACACTAGTGTATATAAGTTGACCAAATGCATCATTTTAATAATAATGGTCAGTTTTGGTTTCCACTGTAATCATTTTTATGGTCACAGTCTAGTTCCCAAAGGCATAGTGGCTCTCTTTAGTGACTTTGCTCAACATTTGAGACATTTCCGTTATGCCGTGGTCAGCATTTGAGACCGTTCCGTTATTCCGAGGTCAGTATTTGAGTCCTTCGTCCGAGTGGTCAGCAAATGAGACCCTGCCGACACCGGCCTGGTCCGCACGGGGGTAGGGTCTCAAAAGCGGACGGACGGACGGACCCGCCCCGCCCGAAAAGGACGGACGGACGGACTGATGCGGACCCGAAAGGACCATAAATATCCATGTAAAGGACAATCATTCATGGATAGCCTGTCTTTAAAACACTTCTATACATGGAAAATAAATTTATGTACGTATTAACTATGCTAGGACCAATAGAAGAGGTCATGTTAGCGAAAATTTAACTTTATCAATGCAAAATTGCTACTACAGGCTGCATGAAGCATCACAATACTGAACCATCACTTGAATTCTATTTTTTATTCTTAATAGGAGTTCAGTGACACCATTTTAATGATTTTTCTATATTATTTGGTGCAAGTCTATATCTTCAATCAATATAATTATTCAAAGAGGAATTACCATTTACATTGAATATAAGCAGGAATACAATGTAGACTATATAGGATGAGTATTATTAAATAAAAACTGCAATTTTTTAGAGTAATAATTATGTTTTGTGTGTTACCAACAGCAATCTTTAGTAAATTGGTTGCAAATCAATCTGATGAGACTGTTGACTGATACTTTTATGTAAGTTATTTCATCACAGCTGTACGTATAATATCTATGTTTTAACACTATAAAATTAGGATTATATATGATGTAAGCGAAGTTGAATCTATTGTATATAATGCTTGTCATGTCAGAAGCCACTAGATTTTAATTGTAAGTTCTTTTCAAAATTTATTTGTCTACAATATTAATAGCGGATTTGTATGGGTTATTAAGCGTCATAAATCAATTTTTTAATTTTGATTCTATTGAAAAATATTTTACTGTGACAAAACAAGCAAGTGCTGGTATGAATCAAAAATTTTATTTGAATTAATGTTTTGTTGTTCAAATTGAATAGTGTGCTGTCAATGTATTTGAAAAAAAAGGTAGGGGTGCACACACAGAAGTTTAACTTTTCAGACTATACAAACATACTATGAAGTGGTATGTACAAACTTGCAAATTTTAGTTTATTATTGTAACAGTTTGTACTCAAACAAGACAGTTACATTGACTGTGGTGCTTATCTGTGCAAATTATGCATATCTAATATGTTATTGTTAAAATTAATTGACTTTTAGTTTGCCTATACATCATACTGTGTTGT
>NW_003549303.1:0-911 GCF_000090795.2 Amphimedon queenslandica | reverse complement strand
TATAATTCATTTTATCATGTTCATTGTGTCCCACGATCATTATTATAACACTATAAAACCAAACATTCATTGTCCCACTTACGGGTATAGAAATAATAGCTTTCTTGCTTTTCCTTTCCATTTAGCAATGTCACACATGGTCCTTTTATTGCCATAGAACATAGAACTTTGATTCTCCATTAAAAGTATTTCATTTATGACCTTGAAGTAATCAAAATGATAGCATAAAGTAGCTTTAATAGTGGTCCAGTAAAGATTTCCAGCTAAAAACAAAGTACAACCTAAGTTCAGCCATTTTCTTGGGTAACACCTTTTCCGGTTGCAAAGAAAATTCTTCCGGTTTAGGGAGGGTGCAGTTCGGCTGCATTTGGCTTGCCATATGACCGACCTAGAGCATAGATATCAATGCTAGCATCAGTATTTATGATGCTAGCAAACTCCATGATGGCCTAGACAACATACAGAACTTCAGTGACAAATATGATTTTTATCTATGGAGATAGATCTACTATCTGTTGAGTCGATCATAATACAATGCAGTGAGTCCATAGTTTATTGTATTGATACAGTCTGTAATATCAACTTAAATAATAATAATACTGGAACTGATCCCAAAAGTAGTTCTTATTAATATTATGTAGTAAAAATTTTCAGTAATAATTTTTATAGCAATGATGTTAGTGAGAATAAGCTAGTGAATAATACCAAGCCTCGGAGTAAGCTTAACTACTAAATGGATAAATAAATTATTATTAGCAGAATAAATAGTTAATAAATATACCTGTCTAAACAGAAGTTTACAAAAAAATACAGCACAGTGTTATCACTCAGTAGTATAATGTCAGAGGCTGGAGTTTATTGTATTAAAAATTCTGAATAATTATTATGAATTAAATTTTAGGTGCATGTAA
>NW_003549302.1:5716-6945 GCF_000090795.2 Amphimedon queenslandica | reverse complement strand
GACTGTACAATGCAGAAGAGGTGTAATGGATGATGACACAAATGAAGTTTTTTGTATTGGTTCTGATGATGAACTTGGATTTGAAGATGACGATGATAGTCATGACTGGTTAGAAAATTACAACAATATACTGATGTAATTACCCTTATATTTAACAATAGTACTCTTGCAACTGATGTTGCAATGAATGATGCTGTAACAGGTCATGTAGAACCAGCTACCACTTCTCCTTGTCCAGCTACTGACTTTGAATTATCTTCTCCTGCAGCAATGTATGAATAAATTATACTGATATATTTTACAGAATGTATACTATATTTTTCTCTGGTATCACTGACTATAATGGACGGATCATTTGGAACTGGTCTACATACAAAATTTCACAGAGCCAGTGGGTAATTATATCCTCTTCTCCACTCAAAGTATTTCAGCTGTTCTTCACAACTGTTTTAATGGATTTTATTGTCTCTGAAACTAACCAATATGCTTGCTACTGTATGGGGGATGAGATATATCAGAATTGGGAAACGATCAGCATTGAGGATATGAACATATACTTTGGCATTATGATCATAATGGATAATGAAATTAAAAGCACTTAGTGTTTACTGGCGCAGAGACCCCATCTTTACTGTAATATCATAACTGACTGTATGTCCAGAGACTGTTTCTTCAAAATCCACCCGATACGTACATTTTGTAGACAACAGTTCCCTCATTAAACCATCTACTGACTGCCTTCATAAGATATGCCCATTCCTCACAATGATAGGAGATTTCAAGAACTGTACCACCCCCACTCTCAGTGTGCATAGATGAGGCTATGGTCCCATATAAAGGTCGCTCCTCTCTCAAAAAGTATATGCCACAAACCTATAAAGAGAGGTTTTAAAGTTTTGGGTTCGAGTTTTGTCTAGAAAGCCCTTTTTTACTATGTTCCTTCTGTAATAGGTAGTATTTTCATACCATTACCTCCTCAAACATGTGACATTACTATTTGTGACCATAATTGACAAAAGGTACCTTATGGCGGGTATGAAATGTGTCTTTATAGCCATAAAAATCCAACTTCCTGAGCTCCATTTATCATAAAATTACTCCACAGTGTGCAAAAAGTTACTATGTAACTTTTAGAAACAATTTTTGTGCAATGGAGCACTCATAGGTTAATATTTTTCATTATAATGATGAACTTTAAAATCCGCCATAAGGTACCTTTTGTCAATTAT
>NW_003549302.1:0-5490 GCF_000090795.2 Amphimedon queenslandica | reverse complement strand
ATGGTGTACTATATCCTAGTTTAGTTTAAAATGGAATTGGAGGCAGCTGTGTGGCATTTGAATGATGCATTTTAATAATATTCATTGAAGAATGGCGGCCTGTTGTTTCACTCTTTTAACTGTCTTGCTCTTTTTGAGATGTAGTAAAATAGCTACTGGAGCCAACTAGTCTTCATAATGGCCATTAATATTAGATCTCTCCCAGCTAGCTTTTTAAGAAAGGAATTATCAGTTTAGGCACTTGACCACATGTGCTAATGTTAACTATGACATCACAAAACGTCATTGCTGTTGGCGATTGGGTTCATTGGGAAAACCTGGTTTTCAGTGTTCCCATAAGCTGAGAGACTCAAGATTTCACACATGTTAAGGACTTTGGAAACTAAAACCTGTGAAAGTTTCATTCTTATTTAACATTCATACAAAAGTTACTCTAGTTTATGTTGTCCTAAATTTGACTGGGATATAGTATACCTAGAATCAAGTGCCAAAGAGAACAGAATGAAAGAGGCATCATACAATGAGTCAGAGAGCCTAGAGGTCATTAAAGACACAGTGCCTAATAAAAAATTGCAGTTGTAGGAATTTTGCCACTTGAGTTTATTTACTGCAGGGCAAATGGAAATGCCTTGTTAACCACCTGTTTGCTGTCAAGGGGTGATAGCAAGCATGATGTCCAGTTAACCACCTGGTTGCTGTCAAGAGGTGATAGCGAGCATGATATCCACATGGTCGAACAATTGCAATGATCTATACCTACTATACTATATCCCAGTTGAGTTTGGGACAAGAAAAAGTGAAATAACTTTTTATAGGAAAGTGAGATAAGGATAAAACTTTCAGAGGTTCTTAGTCGCCAAAGTCCACCAAAATCTGTGAAACCTTGGGTCTCTCAGCCCTTGGGAACCCTGAGAACCGGGTTCTCCCTATAAACCCAATGGCATACCAAAGCTAACCATGCAAAGCTTGGACTTGGTCGCATGATGACCTTGACGTCTTACAATAAAGGCAGTTCATTTGGTTGTAGGAGGGTGGATGAGTGTGGGGATTGTGATGAGGGATGTTTTGATCTCAGAGCCTCAACAACTGGCACTGACTCCTCTGTACCATTTACTGACACCTTCACACTGTCTTTGGTGTTCAGGACATTACCGTTAAATGTCTCTGTAAGCAAGCACATAGCCGCCCTGATCTTGCCCTGAAACATTAAATGGGTTAAAACTTTCTCAATATGATCATTGATCATTGTTTGAGGAACGGCGTGTAGCCTGGAATGCACAATGACAACGAGATGCCTCCTGTATGAGTAGATCAAAATTATCACTCGACCACAAATCCAACAGACGTTCAATAATCCGACAAATGTCCTGAGTCTTTTTGACCATTCTGTCACACTGCAACACCACTGAACAGAACACTAAGACTGTCTCAGAAGAATAATTGCCACTGGATAGATGATCAATCTAGTCGCAAAGGGTAGAAATATACCGGCAACCACAGGGGCTCCTTAGTATCATATAAAGTTTCCCTGACAACTGGGTTACTTTGGACTAGTGATGAAACAAACAGAATCTGACCCAGTAGTTGAAGGCTGGCACAAAGAAGCTCCATAAGCAACAGACATCAAATTATCAATTTCATGCCGCTCAAGAAAATGTTTTCCACGTGGATCAACAGTAGGACCAACAGTAGAACCACTAAGGGAGGGAGTGAGAGAGGGAGACGAGGTGGGAGAGAGAGTGGAAACTCGGGTTAGAGAAGAGGAGGATGGTGAGGATCTGGCCAAAGGCGCGAATGGCAGGTCAGGAGATGAAGAAGAGACCATCCTCAATGGGTATTCATAATGGAAATTACGGCACAACCCATCCTCAGAGTCTACAAGAAATACAAGCAAATCGCTTCATAGCACAAACACATCGGACACAATGAGCTCCAGGCCCATTACACTGACAGCAACGTTCTCCATTGTGCTCCGCCATTTTATTATTATTACCATTAATAATATTAATAATCACAATATTATGTTTAATAATAGTAATAATAAAATGGCAAATTTTACACAAGAATAACTAACTTGAATCTAACTAAAAATGTTTTGCTTCATAACTAACTATAAACTAACTATACTGAACTTTAATTTTAAAACTAACTACAACTAATAATATTGGTAGAAATAGAACTAAAACCCTTATCTATTTGATACATTATATAGTAAATAGTGCCCCTTGTTCAGGCTTGTTGCAAAAATAGCAACTGTCACCATCACCATGTTCCATGCTTGCCAGGTATACATATACATGTGCTAGTCAGTTGTCTGGTACAGCAGTATTATAAATAAATAAAAATTTCAAATTAAATCAAAAAAGTTGGGTTGTCAAGAAATAAAGGAAACAAGGAGGTTGAGTTCATCCTTAGTAATAAGAAATAGTTCAATTTATAATACTAAACATTGATTAATAACAATATAATTTATTGATAAACATAATACAAAAATTTTAAACTTTACTTTGCAGAATTATTTTTATGAAGGAGTATTGTTTTCTTTAAAATGACATTTTAATGCAAGAATAAAAACCTCACTGCTTAGTTCCAGCCTACACAAGTGTAGCGAGTCTAATTACATTTCTTAACAAGCATATACATTGATATTGTTATTTGTTGATACTGTACGGAATCACAAAAATTAATGAATGCATTAGCCAAATATTTATTAATAAGTTAGATTTTTACTGAAAGATGACATATTGTAAAAAACGATGATTGCGGTAGTAGCGTGATTGTATCTTTAAAACTATCAAGCATTATCAGTAAACCAAACGATGATGTTATCTTTGATTGTGAAGATGTTCAAAATCCAGAAAATTTTAAGAAAAGACAAAGGGATTATGTTTATAGCCTGGTAATGAAGAATATCAAAGATGGAGGTGTGAAATTTTAAATCTCAAATTTATTACAGCTGCTAGAGTTTTTCCTGGTAGTGCAACTTCACCACTCTTAGACAAGAGTTGCTAATAATACCTTTGATATCCCTGGTCACGGGAACTGTTAATTATGCCTTTCAATATCTCATTACTGGTCAATTTTTCAGCATTACAAAATATGTAAAGCAATTGTTAGTAATATGCCCAGCTTTAAATAGGAATTGTTTCATGGTAGTAGAAGAGACATTCAAGCATATATACTTACATAAATAAGTCTGAAATATATAAAAATTATGTGTGGACCACTACAAAAGAGATTATGAAAATTCTCAGAAATAAAGGTAAAACCATATATTTGTATTCACTTACTCCTACTTTTGTTGGCAGGGCTAGATATGGAACCCAGAAATTATATGACATTCCTTGTGATACTTATATACCTGTAATTGAAGCATGTTAGTATTAATCATTTCCAAGCAGTTAAGTCTATTATTATTTCATTGGAATTAATTGTTTATGGAAAGTTTATAATTGTGGTAAATGGGAGGATTATCATCTTAATGACACTGGTTGATTGACATGACTTGAACTTTACTGAATGTGGGGTCTGAGTGATGTGTGTGTGAAACCATCTACCTAGTATTTGTCGGTATAAATTTAATCTAACTGAGCATGAGTTGGGGCATAATAGACTGTTGCTGAGAGGGAAATAGGAAGGGGAAAAGAAAAAGCAAGAGGAGGATGGGGAGGGAAAGAGGAAGTAAAAGGAAGGACAAATGCAAGAACAAGATAAAATTTTAAGAAGGATTGTACTTTTTAACTATAGTGTTTTTGAAAATAAAGACAAGGGAGGTGACATATGAGAAGTAATTGAATATTAAATTAGGTACTGTAATTTTAACAATTAGAAGTGTTAATTAACACATGCTCCTTCTTGCTTCTTTCAATGTTACTTTCTGTTGGTGAGTGTGGCTAAACGTAATGTCACAAGAGGAATAGATGCAGATAACTCCATTACTTTAATGGGGAAATGATCTTTATTCTCATACCTTGTAATGTAATAATTAATGTAATACCTTGTATTGTAATAATTCTGTAATAGCAGTAAGTTAAAGATTGGGATTATTAGCTTTTGTTGCACAAGAAGTGAATTTTCTTGTTTGCAATTTTGAGTCTTTTCCTTGCAGTTGCATGCTTAAAATAATGAAAGCTAATGATCCCAATCTTTAATTACAGGTATTACATTACAAGGCATGAGAATAAAGGATGATTTCCTTCTATAAAGGAATGGAGTTTTTTGCATCTATTCCTCTTGTGACATCACGTTTAGCCACACCCACCAGCAGGAAGTAACATTGAAGGAAGCAAAAATGAGCATTTTTGAAGGATCCTACATCAGTGAATAATTCTTTTTGAATAATTGCAATTGGAACACATCATTATGATCATGCCAACACATTGAGCCAAGAAAAAATACCCCCAAAATTCGCAAAACTTACCCTTTAATACAGTACTGTACATCCTAATGCCAAGAGAGAGCAGCTAATAATACACTGAAGGCACAAGCAGCTGGTTCTTGTCACACTCGTCTGTATATGGACCCCAGATAGCATTAGAGCGACCTATAACAGATGTAACCCTCATCTAGAGCTTTATTATCAGACCTTCTCAATTGATGACAAACAGGGCTTGGTCGCTCTCCTTGAAGATATTTCATCGGATAATGGAAGAAAGAGACATCATAGTAACATACAACAATAAACAAGATTTGCATGGTAGATGTGTACATATACATTGAATTACAAGTATCATACACTAATATTTTAATGTTACATACATGTACTCACATCAATAGGTGTGACCGCCAGCTTTGACGTGTGCTCCTGCACACTTCTGTCTTTCCTCCATTACAGGGTCACCCGTTTTGGCCCCTTTTGTGGGTTTGGTTTAAATAATTGTGGTTGCAAGATCCTAGGACCTTTACCAGTGAACTCCTTACGCTCTACTGCTCCTACAGTATCAGGAAAGACAGGTGGTTGCAAGGACAGTTGAGCGGGAGGGATTACAGGAGTAGCTGCTTGGGCTGGTTGATGGAGAAGGGCAGTAATTGACAGAGGTTGATCTACTAGAGATTGTTGGAGTTCAGCAACAACCTCCCTTGCTTCTTCACTCAGTTCCCATCTCAATAGCCTGAGTGCTTAGCTTTTGTTGTTTCAGCAACCAAGTCTTTCTATATGCAAATGACACAGGGAAAAATAGAATGCTCTCCTGTGTATCTGTTTGTTTCTACAACTCCTCTGTGCATTTTTCTTTGTACTTCTCTAGTAAGTTGTGGACTACTGCACCTATCTTTCCACTCTGTGTCGTAGTCTCAAATATCTGCTCCCATATAGCCTTTATGGAATCATTAAAATCAGCAGGAACACAAGTAACATTACCACCCATAAAGCGTAATCGTGACACTATACCACTTTCTTTTGTGGAGGTGTGCAACACTGGGGAGGAGTATTTCTCCGGTGTCTTGGTGGAGATGCAGACAAAGAGTGAAAGTGTAGTATCACAAGGGAAC
>NW_003549301.1:5431-6946 GCF_000090795.2 Amphimedon queenslandica | reverse complement strand
CTCAGCAGGCTCTTCTTGCTCTCTCTTCAGTGTAACTCGAGCTCTTTCACCTTCTAATCGCTGTTCTCTCACAGAAGCTTCCTCTTGTTCTTTTATCCTTCGTATCCTGGCTCTTTCCTGAAGCAGGTGATCTTCTCTGTCAGAAGGAGACTCCATCTGTTGTCTTTGGGCCTGATGAGATCTATCTCTAGCATTTCTCTTGTCCCTCCTCGCTCTTTCCTCCTCCTCCGTTTCGCTCCTTCTCCTTTCTCTATCACGCTCGTTTCGACAAAGTTTACGAGCTTCGCGAACATCTTCTTGTGAACTACTCATGTTTTAAGCTTTTCTTGTTTCTAGAAAACTAAAAGTGTCTTGAACTTTTCTCTTCAAGTGATTTGTACTCTTAGCACGTGGTACCGTATTTATCAAAATTATCATTTTAAAAACGTGCAATAATTTTGTATTAACGCATAAATAGGGGTGACGTACGTGTACAAACAGACGAACAGACAAACAAACATATGCGTGTCGTTTATGTGGGGCTTGCTCAGGCTTGCCCCAATTAACACCTGGTAAAATTAATTTTTCACACCTTTTAATAAAATATTTAATTATTATTTTTAAATGGTTTTATCAATGAAAAATGGTAAATATAGCAATTTTTTTGCACCCTAGACAAGGGTGATAGCCAGTACCATCGCAAATAGGTGACACTGCATCACTGCCCCCCCCACCCTACCACCCTATGAGGCTGCTATGTTGAGAAAGGATATTTTACACATCTGGCTACAAACTTGTTATAAAGTCAACGCCAATTCTGAGGCTGTCAATGTCCACATTTTCTGGTCTTAATTGACTAGTGAGGCAGATAATGTCATCTTCCCTCTTTGAGTAGGTGAGGCAATAATTCATGTATTATACTTTTAGTAGTGTAAATCTTGTCTTTTCCAACATTCTTCTTTATTGGTTGCAAGTCAAATATTATGGAAAAGGTCACAATGCAGTCTTTACACAAGGCGCATTACAATGTAGAACTTCTCCTAAATGAAGAAGTTAGCATACTCAGGACTTTAATGCTGGTAGATTGGAAATGAGTTGAAGAATTGGTCATTTATTTTGAGGCAGATGATGATGAAAGTGATTCAGATGAAGAGTAAAGTGATATTGATCAGTGATTGTGAGCTGATGAAGAAGAGGATGAAATGAAGATGCAAAAGTAGGGAAACAGTCCACTGCTCGTGTTTAGCTGAAGCAGTAGAGGACTTGTGAGTAAATACCTACTTATATGGAGCAAGAATTGCACTGTATAGTGGGAAACAGTCCACTGCTAATGTTGGTAGTCTGTAATGGTCCACTGTGCATTACTGCAATAGAGGGTTTGCAAGTTAATACTCACTATTTTTATTTTTTTGTTGCAATATTCTTCATTATTCCAGCAGTCCCATTGGTTGGTGGTGTGGGGGCCAGTGATACAATGTTACCTCTTTGTGCTATCACCAAAAATAATAAACAGAGCATTGCAGAAGCAAGCACTAC
>NW_003549301.1:0-1702 GCF_000090795.2 Amphimedon queenslandica | reverse complement strand
TTACAAGAATGACTAAGTCCTTGCTTATCAATCATGGTAATATTTGGCCCAAGACCATTATAGTACGTACTAACAGTGACTTTGGTCCAATTTTTGAGCAAGTTGAAAAATTTGCCAATTTTGATTCATGTGTGAGAGAAATAGAATGAAAGAGAAGTAAGAAGTGAGTGACAGAAAAGGTGAGCGAGAGAGAGAAAGGGTGAGGAAGAGAGAAGGTGAATACCTTGTATCTATAGTATTATGGTTTTTTGTCTATGATTGTAGGAGCAATCACCTTAATAAATGAGCGAGTGCATCACTTAAACTAACCATGCAATTAATATTAATTTCCATACATAAAGCATAGCATCATTAGTTTGTACATAAATTTAAAAGGAGCAATCAGAGTTTCCGACCACCCATTATTTTTTAGGCAGAACATGTATATGGTATTTTGTCAAATTTTGGGGCAATCTTGTATAGGTGATGGACCAGGCCTTACTGAAACTTGCTTAATTTTGAAACTGGAGTGGTCATGCATGTATTAGTGGAGCTCTTTGGTGTTCAGTATTTTCTCTAGTAGTAACTGAGAATTTTCATCACAAAATGTTTCTATAGCCTTTTCCAAGTCTTCAGTTTTCCATTTCCTCCTTGTGTTTGCTGTTACTGTGTGATTATTATCACTGTCCGGTAACTGCCTCAGTCACCAAGGCGTATTTGCTCTTAAACAACTCTTACTGCATTATTTATATATTGTTTTGCATAGTCCCTAATCCTAACATACTGTTCTCCTGTGTGGAGACCCTCTCTGATCAAAGACTTTGTCCTTCTAGTGCAGCTCCAAAGGAGAGCTACTAAATATATTCTATTCGACTACCAGTCAGACTACAAGTCTAGACTCTCCTCGCTCAAACTGTTACCACTTATGTATCGTCTGGAATATATCGAATCTGTTTTCTTCTTTGTCCAGTTTAAACACCAGGACCACTCATTTGACATCTGTAACTATTTCTCATTCTCAACTTGCTCCACTCGCAGTTCAGCCCACAACAAGTTAGTTCACTCCTCCCGGGTTTGCTCCTCAGCTCGTCACACATTCTTTCACCGCTTTCCCCGTTTATGGAACTCTCTACCTCTAATCAATCTCTCTATGTCTATCCCAAGTTTTAAGAAACTAATTACATCCCATTTTATTGACAAATTTACAAATGTTTTTAATTCTTCTGATTCACACACTCTACACACTGTCTGTCCATGCTCTAATTGTTTATGTATATCTCTCCCATCCTCTTTTCTCTCCTCCTCTTGACTCCTTTTCTTTTCAATATTTATGTACTGGGTGGCAGGGCTAGACCCTGTCATTCCTTTAGGACTACTCCCTTCTACTGGACCTCTACTACTATCTGTTTCTCCTTCTCATGTCTAGTCCTATAAAATTCCAATAATAATAATAATAATGCCATCAAATAGTGTAATTAATTTCCTTTGTATTGATATATGATGTTGGCATACTTAAAACTTTCGGTCAGCAATTTCAAGCTGTTGAAGTTTTTTGTATTTTAAGAGAAACTTGATTTTTGGACTTAGCAATTGACCATAATCATTTGCAGTCAAATATAACATAGAATTGCTATTGCAAACTTGCTGAAATTGGTTCTAGCTATTGCAGATGGAGAGCTCTACCCCCCACAAAAAATTGGGTTTCTACTCAAATGTTTAAAAT
>NW_003549300.1:5585-6947 GCF_000090795.2 Amphimedon queenslandica | reverse complement strand
CTGTGTCTTGAAGAAAAGTAAGTGTGATGATGTGTGATGACAAAAATTACAATCAATTACTTTATATTAGGATACTTTTAGTGTTGTAGTACCCAACAGTCTTGGGTTCATTAACGTAAGTGAAGCATTTACATTACAAACAGTTTAGTGATCATAGCAAAAGAAATAAAATTATTAATAATTAGTAAGTTTTTGCTTTTTTGCATATTATGTGCTGTAAATGAAATAGATCAGAGACAGTTGTTTGAAACTTTCCACATAATTAGTTTTGCTGTTTAATTAATGGTTCATTTCACCACTTTTCATGCCTAATTGGCATTTGTAACTGGAACTGACAAAGAGTACCTTATGGTGCAGGATCAAGTGTATAGGTCACGTGATGGAAATGATGAAAACGGGAAACATTAATACATTATTTTTCTAGCTGTCAATTATCTTAAAATAAACGACAGAACTTATATGGTAGATAAGTGAGGAAAAACAATACCTAAGGGAGGAGTACTTTACAAGGTAGCATTATAAAAAACATACAATTAACTGGCTACAACTTGAACTTAAATAGATCATTGAGAAAATGAGAACTATATAACATGCGAAACAGTTTTTCTGAATTGACCTACAATAGCTTCGTAGTGATTGTTTCATACCAATGATGCATAAAATCATTTTTAAAAGTTGCAAGTCAAAATTCTATATAGTATTTGCTGCATTCAAAAGGCTTTAGTTGTGATTTCTACACTTCTTGTTTATTTATTTTTCAACTTGCATGTTACCATGTACTACTTTACATAAGCATTTTTGTCTCTCCATTTGTATTTTGTAGGAAAGTTCATGACAGGTTGAGTACTGATAATTCTGAAGTATCATTGCACTTTGTCCATATTTTATTACCGTTTATTTATTAACAGAATGTGACATGCATCATTGCAAAATTTAAGTTTTGCCTTGTGATCATTTTCACAAGCATCACTACCATTTTCAGTGTATCTACATGTACATTTATGTTCACTAAATTTAATGATATGTGTACCTAAATATGTCCGTAAAAACTTGGTTAAGAGTACTACTACTACAAAGTTAACTAGCTCTATGATGTTTTGTCTTTAATTTACTGTTATATTTCAAGAGGTTTAAAGGCACTGTCTTTTAGGAATCTGAAAACTTTTATTCCTTCCTTTTTCAAGTATTATTACACCCAAATGCTACACATTTGTTAGGCATGCTGTGGACCTTCAATGTCCTATATCTGCTGCACTGCAATGACTCCCTCTAGTGATGTCATGCAAGGCCACACCCCCAACCCGGAAGTGACTTGAAAGGATGAAATCCAGTGGTTTTGCAAGCTTATATCTCCCTGCATAA
>NW_003549300.1:0-1119 GCF_000090795.2 Amphimedon queenslandica | reverse complement strand
GAAATATTGATCATCCTACATCTCTACTGTGGCTTTTATTTTTCCATAAGGTCCGGTAAATTCATTTTACGTAACTGCTTCTTAAAAGCTCTAGCACCTCTTCTTTGCCTATGGACGACATAAATATCAGGCTCTATTTCTTTCAAATATTTATGATACTTTAACATTGCCCAGTGACATATTGACAAAGTTTATGGAAGGTGAGTGGACTGTTTCTTTCAAAGGTTCTCCTTACTGTAATTTGGCACTTGATGAAGCACATGAGTGCGTTATCAACAGACGTATGAAGCAAATAACTAGCCGCCCATCTTCATTTAGAACAGTCAAATTAGCAGATTTTATGTCATACTTAGATAAAATCCTTTCTGGTTTTGAAGATTTTGTTTTTCAGCATCGTGCAAATCCTCAAGTGCATTATAAGTCTTTTGTAATGCAACGAATTCCAATGATTTTGCAGTTGCTTAATCAATACAATAAAAACATGTTTTCTTCAGACACAAATAATGTTACAGAATTAGTCAATGTTTTTTTGCATAAACCTATTACTTTGAACTTTGCAACTAGAAAAGATTTGCTTAATTTTAACAGTGTTTGTAAGGAAAGGTTGGCATTATCAGCTAATAATTTTTTAGAGCCCACAGATGCTAACAAAGTGAAATGTAGCAAGTTAAATACATTTACCAAAAAAGGATCCACTTTGAGGCAAACTAGAAATAAAGAAAAAAACTTGTCAATAATTTTATCAAATGCTTTTAAAATAATTCAATCGGGCTCTGATGTTGTACAAACCTCTCAGCTTCCATTGGCCCTTTGTGACATTAATGGCAAACTTAGGCATTGTCAAAAAAGTGATTTTAGGAATGTTTTACAAAGCAATGCCAATTTGAGTAACATGTTTCTTAATATATGTGACTTTAATGATCCTGGTCCTGTTGCTCTATATGTAGATTTTTTGTACATTCTACACATGCCCCCACCCACTAGTGTACATGACTATAGTGAACTAGCCTTGCATTATTGGAATGTAGCTATTAAAAAACATTCATCACAATTTATGGTATCTGAAATTTATATAGTTATAGATAAACCAGCCTCTTTGCCACCACCTAGGACTATTGT
>NW_003549299.1:5540-6952 GCF_000090795.2 Amphimedon queenslandica | reverse complement strand
CAGATGCATGGTATAGGTGTTCCCAGTACTGTGTACTGCTCATGATCAGATGCATGGTATAGGTGTTCCCAGTACTGTGTACTGCTCATGATCAGATGCATGGTATAGGTGTTCCCAGTACTGTGTACTGCTCATGATCAGATGCATGGTATAGGTGTTCCCAGTACTGTGTACTGCTCATGATCAGATGCATGGTATAGGTGTTCCCAGTACTGTGTACTGCTCATGATCAGATGCATGGTATAGGTGTTCCCAGTACTGTGTACTGCTCATGATCAGATGCATGGTATAGGTGTTCCCAGTACTGTGTACTGCTCATGATCAGATGCATGGTATAGGTGTTCCCAGTACTGTGTACTGCTCATGATCAGATGCATGGTATAGGTGTTCCCAGCACTGTGTACTGCTCATGATCAGATGCATGGTATAGGTGTTCCCAGTACTGTATACTGCTCATGCTCAGATGCATGGTATAGTTGTTCCCAGTACTGTGTACTTCTAATGCTCAGATGCATGGTATAGGTGTTCCCAGTACTGTGTACTGCTCATGCTCAGATGCATGGTATAGGTGTTCCCAGTACTGTGTACTGCTCATGATCAGATGCATGGTATAGGTGTTCCCAGTACTGTGTACTGCTCATGATCAGATGCATGGTATAGGTGTTCCCAGTACTGTGTACTTCTAATGCTCAGATGCATGGTATAGGTGTTCCCAGTACTGTGTACTGCTCATGATCAGATGCATGGTATAGGTGTTCCCAGCACTGTGTACTGCTCATGATCAGATGCATGGTATAGGTGTTCCCAGTACTGTATACTGCTCATGCTCAGATGCATGGTATAGGTGTTCCCAGTACTGTGTACTTCTAATGCTCAGATGCATGGTATAGGTGTTCCCAGTACTGTGTACTGCTCATGCTCAGATGCATGGTATAGGTGTTCCCAGTACTGTGTACTGCTCATGATCAGATGCATGGTATAGGTGTTCCCAGTACTGTGTACTGCTCATGATCAGATGCATGGTATAGGTGTTCCCAGTACTGTGTACTGCTCATGATCAGATGCATGGTATAGGTGTTCCCAGTACTGTGTACTGCTCATGATCAGATGCATGGTATAGGTGTTCCCAGTACTGTGTACTGCTCATGATCAGATGCATGGTATAGGTGTTCCCAGTACTGTGTACTGCTCATGATCAGATGCATGGTATAGGTGTTCCCAGTACTGTGTACTGCTCATGATCAGATGCATGGTATAGGTGTTCCCAGTACTGTGTACTGCTCATGATCAGATGCATGGTATAGGTGTTCCCAGTACTGTGTACTGCTCATGATCAGATGCATGGTATAGGTGTTCCCAGTACTGTGTACTGCTCATGATCAGATGCATGGTATAGGTGTTCCCAGTACTGT
>NW_003549299.1:0-4510 GCF_000090795.2 Amphimedon queenslandica | reverse complement strand
TCATGATCAGATGCATGGTATAGGTGTTCCCAGTACTGTGTACTTCTCATGCTCAGATGCATGGTATAGGTGTTCCCAGTACTGTGTACTGCTCATGATCAGATGCATGGTATAGGTGTTCCCAGCACTGTGTACTGCTCATGATCAGATGCATGGTATAGGTGTTCCCAGTACTGTGTACTTCTAATGCTCAGATGCATGGTATAGGTGTTCCCAGTACTGTGTACTGCTCATATTCAGATCACTTGAATAAAGGAATGAAGCTACTTCAAATCAGGATTGGTAGGACTAGGTGTGGTTATTGATGATGATCCATCCAATATTGTATCAACTTCAAGATCATCAATAGTTATATATTAGGATTGTTCCCAGTAAAATTGTAATGAGTAGATGAATCGTTAATATTGCTGTCGTTAACTATAACTTTATGATACTTTATACATTGTCAGTTTAGTTGATTAGAATGAACTAAAAATTACAAAAGAATATACACTATATACCCATGACATTATAATGAAAGACAGAGAGAGAGAATACAAGATAGACTTAATCATTTCACAATTGATGTCTTTGTGTTGGTTTCAAGGTTTTGGTTTTGGTGGTATTGGAGGAGGAATATCCAGACCACCTAACCTATCCATGATCAGCTCTTGAGTAGTGGACTTCCTCTGGAGGAGAGGGAGAGAGAGAGGGGAGGGGGAGAGAGATAAAGGGTGTGTCACTCCATACAGTATAATGTGTATTGGCTTAAATTTCCATTGACTGCTACATGGACTACTCTTTCCTCAGTGGGTGGTTTATTCTTTGGTGTTCTCGTACCAGCTGCTATTGATAGATCAGCATACAATACTTTATGAGGAGCAGCTGGAGAAGGAATGGGAGGAGGAACAGACTAGGAGGAGAGAGAGAGAGGATGTATAAGATACCATTACATGTACATGTACATTATCATTACTTTGTTGTTAACTGATGCATATACCACTGGTTGTTCTTGTGTTGGTGCTGCCTGTGGTCTCTTCCCTTTAGCAGCAATAGCCAGATCAGCATACACTGGCTTATGAGCTGATTCATCAACTAACACCTATTGAATATAACAACATGAACCTTAATTACTAATGTACATACCTTATGTACTAATATACCTTATACTAATGTACATACCTATACTAATGCATTTACATGTACTTGTGGTATGTGTGTATTAGTTACTATAAGGTGGTACATCAGATTACATAAGGATAAGTTCACCTCATTACATTAAAAGCTAAAAGGATGTACTCAATTCACCCATTACCCTCTTCCCTTCCTTTATATGATGTGTTTTACAAAAACTGTACATGTAGTTCATTAAACCCAATACATTATGTCAGAGGTGTCGCTGCCTAAGGGGCAGGTAGGGCAGTTGCCCCACCAATATTTTGAAGATCAGTAGCCATTTTTATTAAAATTAGTTATTAATTCAAGTTAATTCATTTAATAACTATCCAGGAAAGACTCAATCACTGCTTACTTCTTCACACACACCAACAACTGACTCATAATGTAGAAATACAGTCGGTAGTTTAGCAATTAATTGCTGGAAATGAACACCATTATGAATTTTGGGCGTCAAAAGTTAATCAATCAATCAATCAATTAATTGACCACACCCATCATGAATATTAATGAGATATGGCAAATTTTTTTGCGCGCTTTGCACGCAAAAAGCTTTCTTCTCCTCTATGGCCCTAGTGCCCTACCAATCTTTCAAGGCCAGCGACGCCCCTGTATGTACATGTAGTTCATTAAACCCAATACATTATGTACATGTAGTTCATTAAACCCAATACATTATGTCCATGTAGTTCATTAAACCCAATACATTATGTCCATGTAGTTCATTAAACCCAATACATTATGTACATGTAGTTCATTAAACCCAATACATTATGTACATGTAGTTCATTAAACCCAATACATTATGTCCATGTAGTTCATTAAACCCAATACATTATGTCCATGTAGTTCATTAAACCCAATACATTATGTACATGTAGTTCATTAAACCCAATACATTATGTACATGTAGTTCATTGAACCCAATACATTATGTACATTTAATGTATAGTTGCAGCAAAGATCAAAGGCCTAACAGTTGTGATAAAACCCAAAGAACACTCCCACCAATACCGCAGTGTGATATTATAAATAGCACACTCATTTAATTAATGTGCAGCAGTGTGATATCAGTGATAGCAGAGCATGTGCAATCTTTGCTGGAACTATACACTAAAACAATTAATACATGTGGCGTCGTGTGCTATCTGATTTATCCGCACTCGCTTCCGGTCTCATCGCTAAAATAGCGCACTCGGCCTTTGGCCTCATGCGCTATTTTTAGCGACTCAACCCGAAGCTTGTGCGGATAAATCAGATAGATCACGCCACCCCATGTATTAACTATTACGTAGTTCATTAAACCCAATACATTATGTCAAGAGTGGATTATGTACATGTATCCATACCTGGTTGTTGGTGTTTTTATTAATGGTTGAATATAGTCCAGTAGCACCAGTAGACAGAGCCTGTCGACCCTTATTCTATTAATAATACATTATATGATCCATTTTTAAAAGACTCTCTCATTAATGACTGACCTCTCCCTCTCTCTTCAATACAGAGTATTCCTGTACTCCCTCAGGATTATAGGCAGGAGGGACAGGAGGAGGAGTATCATCGTCTTGATTGAGTGTTGAATAAAGTGGACCAGCTCCTTGTTGTTAATTGTTGTTGTTGTTGTTGTTTATTTTTCTATTATACATTATTGTTATTGTATGTCTGGTATTTGGTTTATTATACCTCTCCCTCTCTCTTCAGTTCAGAGTATTCTTGTACTCCATTAGGATTATAGGCTGGTACTGGTGGGGGAGTATCATCATCATCATCACTGGCTCTAAGAACACTGTACTGACCTAGTGAATATTGTATGAATAATAGTAATATATACAATTACTGAGTCTATACTTAATACTGATCACTATAAAGCATGTGCTTAAGCACATTGCCTATCATGTCCTCTTGTCTATCATGTGCTAGTTCATTGTATCTTACAGTCAAACATATGATACCCTGTGTAGGCTGTTGTCAGCTTATTGTGTGTTACATGTATACACATATGGTTCATGTCATGACAGGTAGAGGAAGGTCAATGTTATTCTTGCTAATGTACACTAAATGATGACTGGATATAAGTATGTGCTAGGTATATAGTGTATGTGAATTGATTTAGTTATTACAGTAATGTGATGTGTGTAAGAATGTCATTGTGTAGTATATCAAACACCTTTCTTTAGTAACCTGTATGTACAACATGTACAGTTAAACTATGAACTGCTACTTAACATCAAGTCTAGAGTGCATGATTAACATGTATATGTACTTTTCAGTATACATGCTTTTTGTCTAAAACTTGGCTCTAAAATTACTCCCAATTTTTACTACATTTTTGATACATATGTCCTTATGCTCTGTAAACAATTTGAGCTTAATTCGACTCAAACTTTTTTGAGTTATGGCCATTTAAAAATGAACCAAATTGTACATAAAAATTCTTACCAGTAGGAGGAGGTGGTAGATAAGAAAGTGGTCCATCTCCTCCTTGTAGTGTCCTTACAGTAGAAGCAGCTCCTGGAGTACATTCAGTGGTAGGAGTATAGCATAAGTAGGATCAGTAGGTTGTAACTAATGAAAGAAACACAACAGCATATAATGACTGGGATCAGTCTACAGTAGTTATATAATGAATGGGATCATTTCAGTGTACAGTAGTTATAATTATAATGAATGATGGGGTCAGTACACAGTAGTTATATAATGAATGGGGTCAGTCTATAGTATAGTTATATAATGAAGGATTAGAACTGGAAGGAGTTCTATCCGTCTCTCATTAATAAACAAGGATCATTATTATTAATTTACTTCAATATTATTGTTTCTGTATGAACTACCAGTCATTGGACTCGCGTAGGCGGGTACTAAGCAGTTGGGGGGCGTTACTAGAATGCGGATCAGTGCGGATTGCTGCGGATCGTTCCGCACGCTGAACCAAGCACGTGAACGCGCGGAACGTGCACGGACGTCTGCCTAGAATGCGGATCAACTCCCAAGAATTCAGAATATGCACCATAACTTCCCGCGGATCAGTCCTCTTGTTCTTCTATTCCATTCAATCTTTATTTGTTGCAATGTTTAACTCTTTATAAAGTAAAAATAACTATTTTTAACTGTAATAATTTTAAACTTTGAATGTACGAGATTTCAGTGATGATATCAAAATAAAAAGCCTTCAGTCATTGGTCATAGAATAGATTATACTGCATCTAGATCTAGTTGCAATGAAATGAGTTACAATCTGCATTAAAAACAAACATATAGTTGTAAAATTTAAACAATAAAAGTCGCCTCATAAATAACAATTATTTTTATTGTGTAAAAATGATTATTATGATATTATCAAAAATATTCTATTGGC
>NW_003549298.1:5411-6953 GCF_000090795.2 Amphimedon queenslandica | reverse complement strand
TTAAAGAATCAGAATAAATTTTAAAAAGAATTAGAAATAAAATTCAAGAAATCAAAATTAATTTTAAAGAAACAAAAAAATCAGAATAAATTTTAAAAAAAACAAAAGTATTTCAAAAAAATCAGAAAAAATTCAAAAAAATCAGGAAAAATTTAAAAAATCAAAAAAGCTTAAAAAAATTTCAAAAAAAATTCCAAAAAATTTCAACTAAAAAAATTCCAAAAATTTGAAAAAATTTTTGAAAGAAGACAGACAAAAATCTGAACAAAAGAAAGAAAAAATTCCAGACCATGGGAGTATTTTTGAATCTCTATTAGTTACTTTTTCTGATTTTTTACGACATCATGGGAATATTTTCAGATTAATCTTATTATATATTTTGCATTTTTTTTTCCTCGAAAGCATGGTAATTTTTTTAAATTATTCTTATTATTTAAAAATTTCTTTTTTTCCGAAGGAAGGGGAAATATTTTCTGATTTTTTTGAATGGCAGTGATAGTGAAGATGATCAAAATGTGTTGGATCTAGGAAGTGTACAAAATTCTGAAGATTCAGATTTTATTGGTGAAGAAAATGCAGCACATTCAACTAATATCAAGACATTTTTGAGGGTGAGGAAGCATTCAAAAAGTCAAAAGTTGTGTGCCATTTGCAGGAATGGTGGCTGGACTACATCATTCAACACAATCCAGGAACTATCACGATACATTATCAAGCAATTTGGACCAAGATGAAAAGAAGCAATAGTCACAAGAAGAATAGATGACAAATGACAGCTGCAAGTTATTTATCCTCATTTCTTGTAATTTCATCATTAATCACAATTTATTTAAACATCAGATAATCATTTCCTTCAACTTAGCAATTACTCATTATGTATTATTTCAATCATTTTAATTATTTCCATTGTGACTGTACTTCTTTATCACAATGTATTTTCAAGAAAGATCTTAACTTGTAACAACTAACATCTATTATTCCTGTAATAACTTGTGTATAACTCTTTATAGTTTTTACCATTAATATGACTATTGCAAAAGTAAATCTATCATAACTACTAAACGATGTCACTTGATACCCTCCCATTTGGTGTGTGAACGTGTCAAGGCAAGTGCTACTTAATGACAAAATTACATTTTTTCTGATTTTTTTAAATTATAAAAAATCAAGGAATCAATTAATCAATTTGCGACATGGAGTACAAGTAGTGCTACATTAATACTATCTAAAAAAATACGTAGATGGTATAAATGTGTTGTGGAACCCCCCTGGAAACCACGCAAACAAAAAGCAAAAAAAATTTCAAAAAAAATGTTAAAAAATTCAAAAAAATTAGAAAAATTTCAAAAAAAACTCTAAAAATCAAAAAAATTTTTTTTAAAACAAAACAAATTCTTAAAATTCAGAAAAAATTTTAAAAATATAAAAGAAAAAAATTCCAAAAAAATCAGAAAATCCAAAACATTAGAAAAAATTTAAAAAATTCCACAATCATTTAGAGAATTTTTCAAAAAAACAAAAAAATTCCAAAAAAAGTCAGAA
>NW_003549298.1:2435-4651 GCF_000090795.2 Amphimedon queenslandica | reverse complement strand
AATAAGCTTTCCAACAAAAAAATAAAATTTGAAAAAACCCCGAAAATACCCCTCTGTAAACCCTAAACCCATTTCTCAATAAAAATTGAATATTATTTACTTATATCACAAAAACTTCATATTCAAACAATTAAAAGGATGTAACTCAAAAACAATGTAAGCAACAATCTTCATACTTGCTGCAGACACTCTGCTAAGAAGGCTCTTTAATATGACACAAAATGTCATTTCTTAATATTTTCAAAAATTCATAAAAAAAAAACTTCAAACCCAAAACGTCAACATTTGTTCTGAAGTCTTATTAAATTAAATGCTCTATCTGACAAAAATATATAACTTGAATATTTCTCAAATGGGATGTTGTGTAAACCCTAAAC
This sequence comes from Amphimedon queenslandica, assembly GCF_000090795.2. Lineage (NCBI taxonomy): Eukaryota > Metazoa > Porifera > Demospongiae > Haplosclerida > Niphatidae > Amphimedon > Amphimedon queenslandica. Next base: position 4,274 of record NW_003549298.1, on the reverse strand, counting down.
CAAAAAAATCCAAAAAAATTTTTTTAATTTTAAAAAAATCAAAAAATTCAAAAAAAATTTTTAAAAGAATTTTTTAAATCACAAAAAATTCAAAACAAATTCCAAAAAAACAGAAAAATTAGAAAAAATTTAAAACGAATTCCATAAAAATTAGAAAAATTTCCACAAAAATCAGAAAAAATTCAAAAAAATCAAAAAAAATCCAAAAAAATCAGAAAAAATTCCAAAAAAATTAGAAAAAATTCAGACCAAAATCTAAAAAATCAAAAAATTCGAAAAAAATCAAAAAAAATTCAAAAAAATCAGAATAAATTTCAAAACATTTTTTGAAACATTAGAAAAAAATTACAAAGAATCAGAATAAATTTTTTAAAGAATCAGAAAAAAGTTTCAAGAAATCAAAACAAATTTCAAAGAAACAAAAGAAATCAGCATAAATTTTAAAAAAAACAAAAGAATTTTTTAAAAAATCAAATGAATTTCAAAAATAATCAAAAAAAATTCAAAAAATCAAAACATTTAAAGAAAAACAGACAAAAATTCCAAATAAAATTTGAAAGAAGACAAAAAAGTTCTAAACAGAAGACAGAAAAAAATTCAATAGCATGGGAATATTTTCAAATTATTATTATTTTTATGATTTTTCTGATTTTTTACGACATCATGGGAATATTTTCAGGTTAATTTTATTATATTTTTTACATTTTTTTTTCCTTGAGAACATGGTAATTTTTTCAAATTATTCTTATTTTAAAATTTTTTTTTATTTTTTCCAAAGGGAGGGAAAATATTTTCGGATTTTTTTTAATGGCAGTGATAGTGAAGATGATCGAAATGTGTTGGATCTAGGAAGTGTACAAAATTCTGAAGATTCAGAGTTTATTGGTGAAAAAAATGCAGCACTTTTAACTGATATCAAGACATTCTTGAGGGTGAGGAGGCATCAAAAAAGTCAAAATTTGTGTACTGCTTGCAGAAATGGTGGCTGGACTACATCATTTAACACAATCCAGGAACCATCACGATACATCATCGAGTAATTTGGACAAAGATGGAAAGAAGCAATAATCACAGGAACAATAGATGACGAATGACAGATGCAAGTTATTTATCCTCCTTTCCTGTAGTTTCATCATTAATCTCAAATTACCTAAACATCAGATAATCATTTCATTTAACTTAGCAATTACTCATGTATTATTTCAATCATTTCAATTATTTCCATTGTGACTATACTTCTTTATCACAATGTACTTTCAAAAAAGATCTTAACATGTGACAACTAACACCTCTTATTTCTGTAAAAACTTGTATATAACTCTATACTTTTTACCATTAATATAACTATTGCAAAAGTAAATCTATCATAACTACTAAACGATGTCACTTGATAGCGTGTGTGAATGTATCAAGGCAAGTGCTACTTAATGACAAAATTTCATTTTTTCTGATTCTTTTTTAAATCATGAAAAATCAAGGAATCAATTAATCAATCTGCAACATGGGGTACAAGTAGTGCTACTTTAGTACTATCTAGAAAAAATACGTAGAAGGTATAAATGTGTTGGGAAATTCCCCTAACCCACGCAAACAAAAAAAACCAAAAAAAATTTCAAAAAAAATCTTTAAAAATTTTAAAAAATTAGAAAAAATTTAGGACAAAATTCTAAAAATCAGAAAAATTTTCTTTTAAACAAAAAAGTTCTTAAAATCAGAAAAAATTTAAAAAAATAAGAAAAAATTCCAAAAAAATCAGAAAAAAAATTTTTTACAAATCAAAAAAATTCCAAAACATTAGAAAAAATTTTTAAAATTCCACAAAAATTTAAAGAATTTTTC
>NW_003549298.1:0-1256 GCF_000090795.2 Amphimedon queenslandica | reverse complement strand
CTTTGGAGCACCTTTGGATTATTATTTCTGATTTTTAGAATTTTTTCTGATTTTTTTCGACGTCACCAGAATTTTTTTTTTCTATTTTATTATTTTTTTTGCTGATAGTTTGGACGCATCTTTGAATTATGTTTTCTGATTTTTAGAATTTATTCCAATTTTTTCCAACACTGCCGGAATTTTTTCTTTTTTTTTTCATTCTTATTTTTTTTTTGTTGATAGCTTAGGAGGACCTTCAGATTATCATTTCTGATTTTTAGAATTTTTTTCTATTTTTTCCGAAGCCGCTGGAATTTTTTTTTTTCTTCCCAATAGCTTGGGAGCGCCTTCGGATTATTATTTCTGCTTTTTAGAATTTTTTCTGATTTTTGTCGACACCGCCGGAATTTTTTTTTTTGTTTTTCTTTTTTCCGATAGCTTGGGAGCGCCTTCGGATTATTATTTCTGCTTTTTAGAATTTTTTCTGATTTTTGTCGACACCACCGGAATTTTTTTTTTGTTTTTTTTTTTCCGATAGCTTGGGAGCGCCTTCGGATTATTATTTCTGATTTTTAGAATTTTTTCTGATTTTTTCAACGTCGTCAGAATTTTTTTTTCTATTTTATTATTTTTTTTGCCGATAGTTTAGATGTATCTTCAAATTACTTTTTCCGATTTTGTTGCAACGCTGCTGGAATTTTTTTTTTTTTTTATTTTTTTTTGCTGATAGCTTGGGAGCGCCTTTGGATTATTATTTCAGATTTATAGAATTTTTTCTAATTTTTGTCGACGCCACCAGAATTTTTTTTTCTATTTTATTATTTTTTTTCCAATAGCTTGGGATCGCTTTCAGATTATTATTTCTTGTGTTTAGAATTTTTTTTTGATTTTTTTTGACGTCGCCGGAATTTTTTTTTTCTATTTTACTTTTTTTTTTGCCAATAGTTTGGACGCATCGTCAGATTATTTTTTCTGATTTTTAGAATTTATTCCAATTTTTGACACTGCCGGAATTTTTTTTTATTTTTAATTTCATTTTAATTTTTTCTGCCGATAGCTTAGGAGCGCCTTCGGATTATTATTTCTGATTTTTAGAATTTTTTCCAATTTTTTCCAACACCGCCGGAATTTTTTTTTTTTTTTAATTTTTTTTTTCTGCCGATAGCTTGGGAGAGCCTTCGGATTATTATTTCTGATTTTTAGAATTTTTTCTGATTTTTTTCAACGTCGCCGGAATTTTTTTTCTATTTAATTATTTTTTTGCCAATAGTTTGGAC
>NW_003549297.1:5785-6956 GCF_000090795.2 Amphimedon queenslandica | reverse complement strand
TGTGCTGTGTGTGTGTAGGGTTACCATGGTAACGGGAGGGTTCGTTAATACATGTACATGTACCTTTTTCATTTTAGTGAAGTTGATTGGTTGAATTAGAAGAGAAGCCATAGAAGGAATGGAAGAAAGACGAGTAGAATGTAATAAAGTACCTAATAATAATAATAATAATAATAATAATAATAAGTATAGGTTATACACCGAGACCGAGGTGTATAACCGTGTTCTACCATGCGTCCAATCAGATTAGATGCATTTCTTGTAGCTAGGATACACAAAAAATATAAAAATCCTTACCATTAGCAACCAATTCATTTTAAGTCACGCACTAGAATGGAAAAGCAACTAGGTAGACATGCTTGTCTGTTCTCAAAAGATGCGACTAACACAGCGGCCATTGATAGCTCTGGAATTGGAAACACCTATCTCATCATTTTATGACTGCCCCGCCTACTTCATTAGTGCTATATACCATCTTGTTTCGCAACGGACAAGGATTTAAAGATGCACAACAGCACTGTGCGCCATGCACAACTAAAAAAGCAATATAATGGGTAGAAAATATTCTGAATGACTGGTGCAAGGAAAGAATGAAAGATTTGGAGAAGCTCCAACCAGGCCACTCTTCTTAATGGAGAAATACTGTTTAAAATGTTTGCTGCAGCAACTGGGGAATCGATGGTTACAAACAAACTACTCACTTCGCGGCGTGACTGCTGCTACTAGACTATTTCAAGCTGGTGTTGATGAACAATTAATCATGAAAAGAACAGGTCACAGAAGCACGGATGGTGTACGAATTTATAAGCACATTTCAGATCAACAAAATGCCGGAAGACGTTTCCTCAATAATATTATTATTACAAACAAAAACAGCAGTAGCTAGTGACGATATACCAATTCACCTCATCCTCCAAAAGCAAAAAACATATCTCTAGATGAAGACAGACACTTCAGCTTTAATAACTGCACTGACAAACATACACATAACAATTCAAAAATAACATTACTATTATTGCTGTCATCATTTTTATTCCTAAAATTTCCCAAACTTTGGCAGAAGTATCTAAATAATTTCCCGGAGGTTTCTAAATATTTTCCCGGGGTATTATAAGTGATTTAGACACCTCATATAATGCAATCTGATTGGTCAATTCAAAACAAGCATGGT
>NW_003549297.1:0-1251 GCF_000090795.2 Amphimedon queenslandica | reverse complement strand
ATCTCAGTCAATATCTCATTGAAGTACAAGACAGTGACATTAACATAACAGATAATAATAAATGGAATGCATTGACTCATAGTGCTGAGAGTGGTAACAAGAAGCTAGTCCAATACCTCATTAATAATCATCAACTGCCTCTCACATCATTTGCATTACTTCAAGCTGTACGTAGTACTAAACTATCATTAATTAAATTATTAGTTAATGAATATAAACTAGATCCTCAAGTTAAAGATGGTGACGGTATGCAAGGAGTTCATTTTGCAGCTGAAGTTGGTGCTATTGATGTCTTAGAGTATTTAGTAAAAGATTGTGGATGTGATTTGGATAGAGTAGGTGGAGAATACAGCAAGAATGTGTTTCATTATTCTACATGGAATGGAAATTTTTTATTTATAAAATATATTATTAATAATTATCCACAATATACTAGTCTATTACATTCTACTGATGATATTGATACCCTACCAATTCATTATGCCTGTATTAGTGGTGTAATACAACTAGTGACATTTCTAATTGATGTAATGAAATGTGATGTCACTACTGAAGATAAGTACGGCTTAACTTGTGTCATAAGGGCATGTGAATCTGGTAATATTGATCTTTTAAAATTATTAGTAAAACAATACAACCTTAATCCTAGAATATTTGGCAGAGCATCATCACCAGAAGCTGCAGTGGTACATGGACATGTTCATATACTAGAATGGTTTAAACAAGAGTATCATATCAATGTAGCCTCATTTAAGAATGGTGTATTACCTTTTCATGCTGCACAATTCTACCGTTTGTATTGTTTAAAGCATTTATTAAACACTTATTTATTTGATATTAATGCCACTGATTCTAGAGATGATACTCAATCTACACTCCTTCATATAGCATGTCAGAAAGGACATGTTGCTATAGTTCTCTACCTCACTAGTCTTCCTCAGTGTGATGTATCAGCTAAAACTTCAAATGGATCAACAGTTCTTCATTTATCATGTAAAAGTCGTTCTCTTCCTATACTCAAACATCTAGTGGAGGAGCATCAGTTGGATCTCACTATTAAAGATTACAATGGAATGGCTCCAGTTCATGTAGCCTGTGAAGAAGGATCATTGAGTATAGTCAAGTACATTATAGACCATTCACCATTATCTCTTGATATGACCGACTCTTTTGGACGTACTCCACTACTTATTGCAGCTTTCTCTAAGAACCTTCCCATCATTCGTTACCTCAACTGTAAAAAATGCAACA
>NW_003549296.1:4907-6963 GCF_000090795.2 Amphimedon queenslandica | reverse complement strand
TACACTATACCCAGGAGGACATTGTGAACATAAAAGTCCTTCTCTATTATCAATACATAATGGTACAGACTTACTAAGATCATCAGAGTCTGCTATTGCCACACTGGCGTCATTGACTATCAGTTTAGTGTAGCCACTTTTATACCTACAGTACACAATACAGTTTAATGCTGCACCAAATACAACAGTACCATTAGACAATTTAGCTATACCAATCCATTCTGTATCAGTTCTTGTAATTGTAGAGACAGAGTTGTTTGCTCCAGAGCTTATGTGACAATCAGGTTGATAGGAAGTACTATAAAGCTTGCCCAATATCCTTGAACAGACACATTTACCTTCAGTAACATTCAGTTCAAATCCTATGGGACAATCAAGCAACTGTATACCATAAAATGTCAGGCCTGATGCAATAGAGCTGGATGATACAATAATTGCTGGAGATGAAGGATTAGGTTCATTTCTATTTTTGAGAAGTGTTACTGTAACTGAAGTGCAATCTTGTTTTTCTAATAAAGCTTGATTTGCACTATTAGCTGATACTTGCCATGAAGGAACAGAATGAACATTATATTGATCTATCAATAGAAAAGATACTGCAGCATAACCATATTGCTTTATGTACACATTAATGGAATTGTAGTTGTACACTGCTGCTAGTTGAAGTTCAATATTTTGACCTGGACGTATAAAAGCACTTAAATTATATTCATTTGTTGCTGCATTGCAAGATAGACCACACAAACACAATGAAGTAGGTGGTATAGAAATGTTTCGATGTTTTGAATAAGAAAATGAAAATATTGTGCTAGATATAATCCTATTCATTAAATTGACCCTGCCTGGAAATGCTTCACATTCATAAATTTTGTTACTGTAGATAGAGCTACCTGCCTCTAATGCTGTATTATTGATAAATGTCACCTTAATGTTAGTAATGTTATTGGTATTGCTCTGAAACATACAATTATTACTGTCATCAGCAACAGCATATATAGCACCACCTATTGTAAGAGCAGTATTGTTAATGAAAGTAGCATTCAATTCATTAAAAAGGTAAAAATAACTTAAACCTTGTACTTTAAAACCTGTTCCCATGTATCCATTGTTACCAATAATGTTGAGTTGACCATTCAAATATATATCTGAGCCTGAAATACCAAAAACAGTTCCAAAATTGTAAGAAAAATTATTGAATCCACTGGTATATAGCTTTGCATTGTCTACCTTCACGAATTCAGTCCTTGTGCTGCCAAAATGATCTTTTTTTCTCAAATTATTGTAAGCAGTTATGTTATTTAGGTGAATGTTTAAAACTCTATTGAGAGTTTCAGTATTGATAGCATAAATAAATGAGCCAGCTGTTGTAGCAGTGTTATTAGTAAACAATAAATTATTAAAGTAAATATTGACTGCACCTGAAGAAGGATTATATAGACCAACGAAAACTATACTTGACCAACTTGATTCAGTTTCAGGGTGATGCAACACAGTGTTTTTAAACACAGTCCTGTTGAAATGCAATGGACTGCTGACATTAAAAATGTTAATCATTACAAATATTGATAAACCTGTTTCTGCTAATGGCATATTAGATACAAAGCTAACCTGATCAAATTCTGTTCTACCATATATGGTTTTGTAATGAATGACAAGAAGCACAGTGCCGTAATTTTTGATAAAACTTGTTTTGAGGATGGAAACATTAGCTGGATAATTTGTTTGGGTATAAAGAACTGTTAAGCCGCCTGTACTTAGAACTGAATGATGATTTTGTATATATTGAGGATGTTTGAAAAGATAGTGACTTGCAAAATTTTCAGTTACTAATGAATTTTTGATTATTACAGTATGTGTATCAGTAATATAATCATTAGTGAAGTACATCAGAGCTCCACTACCAATGTATACATGCACAGTTATAATCTGCTTTGTTGATAGACTGATAGTTAAACCATTCATTGTTGCATTCACTGGGTTTATGGCTAGTATAGCAAAACCATAATAAGATGTAATATTAACATTTTCAATTAATAGAATATTAATGTGAGGAAAT
>NW_003549296.1:0-3081 GCF_000090795.2 Amphimedon queenslandica | reverse complement strand
AAATAAACAAAATTACATATACTTTTCAAGTTATGAGCATTAAAAAAAACAAGCCAATTTTCCAAAAAAGCAAAGGGTATAGCCCAAGGTTTTTTCAAAATAAGTATAACAGCAAGTCAGTTATGATTATTCTAAACAAAAACAATAATGTTATAATTAATATTCTAATATTATAACATCAATTGATGGTTTTATTGTATTTCTCCTCAAATATTCTTCTTCTCATTTAATTTTTAGAGTCTTTTTGTTCAACATACACACACACACATGCTGAAACTTAATGTTTACTGTTGACTAATGTTGAATCAGGGACTAATATTAGTAGTCCCTTATTCCAAAAATTTGTAGCAAAACCATCAAGTACAATGTCAGCATTAGTAGCCAAGTAGCTGTCTTTATAAACCATCCCAACCTCGTAATAGCATCGTGGGGCGTACCATTACAAGTAATGAACATTATATAACACATGTACAACTACAACATGTACTAAAAATTTAACCTGCCAGATGTCAATACCAATAACTCCAAAGTCCTCATATTTGTATAAGTTAGAGTCTGCCTCGTACTCGGAATTAGGTACCTCGGGAAGGACCCATTCTCCTTTGTAAGCAGGATTATCAATCTGCTTGGGCTTCCACTCACCCTAAAAAAGGAGAGAGAGAGAGAGTAATTATCATTAATTATTAATGTGAATATTGTTTATTAAAATGGCTGTAACTTTAAAAATTGATGTCAGAATCAACTCAAACTTTCTACACAGCATAAGTACATCAATATGTATCAGAAAATGTAATAAAAATTAGGGGTGATTTTTGAGCCAATTTTTGGAAAAAACCATGGGCTATAGTACAGGGATTTTTTCAGAATTTTGCCGTTTTCTTAAAATGGCCATAACTTGAAAAATTGAAGTCGGAATCAGCTCAAACTTTCTAAACAGCATAAGTACATCAATATGTATCAGAAAATGTAATAAAAATTGGGGGTGATTTTTGAGCCATTTTTTGGAAAAAACCATGGGCTATAGTACAGGGATTTTTTCAGATTTTGGCCCATTTTAAAAAATGGCCATAACTTGAAAAATTTAAGTCGAAATTAGCTCAAACTTTCTACACAGCATAAGTACATCAATATGTATTAGAAAATGTAATAAAAATTGGGAGTGATTTTTGGGCCATTTTTCGGAAAAAACCATGGGCTATAGTACAGAGATTTTTTCAGAATTTTGGCGTTTTCATAAAATGGCCATAACTTGAAAAATTGAAGTCGGAATCAGCTCAAACTTTCTAAACAGCATAAGTACATCAATATGTATCAGAAAATGTAATAAAAATTGGGGGTGATTTTTGAGCCATTTTTGGAAAAAATCATGGGCTATAGTACAGGGATTTTTTCAGATTTTGGCCCATTTTTAAAAATGGCCATAACTTGAAAAATTTAAGTCGGAATTAGCTCAAACTTTTTACACAGCATAAGTACATTAATATGCATCAGAAAATGTAATAAAAATTGGGAGTGATTTTGAGCCATTTTTTGGAAAAAACCATGGGCTATTATAGTACAGGGATTTTTTCAGATTTTGGCCCATTTTTAAAAATGGCCATAATTTGAAAAATTTAAGTCGGAATTAGCTCAAACTTTTTACACAGCATAAGTACATTAATATGTATCAGAAAATGTAATAAAAATTGGGAGTGATTTTGAGCCATTTTTTGGAAAAAACCATGCCAGTGACTGTGACATTGATGTAGCAATCTCTGATGCTCAACTTCAATGTCACTAACATATTAATAAAGATTATTATTATTATTATTATTACTAATTTCACTTATAAACTCATTACTACTGATTTCTGATCCTATTTCAAATTCATTTTATTATTATTATTATATTTATGAGAAAAAAAAAAAAAAAAAAAAATGGGCTATAGCACAGGGACTTTTTTCAAAAATTGGCTCATTTTAAAAAATGCTCGGAATCAGCTCGAACTTGTTACACAGCATAAGTACATCAATACGCATCAGAAAATATCATTAATACATGTAGTACAGTAAAACTATCTCTCTCTCTCTCATTAGATTCAGCACATCAGTTGGTTGCTTCTCATGTTAGCCACTAGTGCTATCATGAGTTTCGTTCAAAGTATTGTCTCATTTTCTCTCCTCTCTCTCTCATTTCTCCCGTGGGTTACTCTGTCGCTAACGCCAGCAAGAGGATCATAGTGATCACAACGTCACTCGTGTTTCTACAAAATCCGGTCACCCCCTACAATGCATTGGGTCACACTGTATAACAAGGTTAGTATATCTCTGTATACCTTTGTATATTGTTAGCATACTTTCAGGATACTTTTGCAATTAAATTTAATGCTTCTTATTTTTCTTTTACAGATAAAATCTGATATTAAAATGAGGAGAGGCATTCTTCCCAAGTCACTCAGCATAAATACATCATTATTAATTATTGGATCAATTATTGTATCCCAAAAAACAAAAAGTTACATATAAAATTACATAAAATTATTACAGCAATTCAAGTATAATGATATGATGAATAAATTAGCTATGTCTATAGCATTTCGTATATGGGATGCTATGTGTAAGTGCTGGCTATTGACAGGCAAGGCTGGTTGTTGTGCCCAGAGAGAGGGAGATCGCTATACCTCGTGTTGACACTCAAACACTGATCTTTAATAACACAACATGCAATATATATATATACAAAATAAGATCATGAATATTTATGAGTTCTGTGATGTCACTACAGTACTCCCCCGCCAGACGAACAGTCGATACAAATGATCAAATATAGAGTCGATCAGGAAAACGAACACATCGACCAGAACAAGTAACGTTGGTATCCAAGTGAGTACCGTCGGTCTCCAAACAACTAGTGTTGGTATCCGAGCAAGTACTGTCGGTCTCCAAACGTGCTTACCACGAGCAGCAGTCAAAGGAGTATAGTCGTCAGTAAAATGAAGTGACTGAGTATGAGCGACAACCCGTAAGCAATGAACTGAAACAGTATAAAACTGACAGGAGAGTGATGAGAAACTGTAATAAGAACAGTGAGAGAATATGAGAA
>NW_003549295.1:5982-6971 GCF_000090795.2 Amphimedon queenslandica | reverse complement strand
CATCTATATATACAAAGTTTTATCAACATCTTCACTCTTTCAGAACAAAATTCATCGTGTGCAAAGTTAGCGTATTCCCTTCCTGTTTCTCACTTAATCATGTGAGACTAAATTATCATAAACTTTAATTCATAACAATGTAATCATATTCATGGAGACTGTAATAATATTCATTAATGCAATATTATATTTATAGCAAAACATTAATGCTGTCACTAGCTTGCAAAAGCTACAATAAATAGAATTATCAATAAAAACAAAACTGCATTTAGTAATGGAAAAATAGCAGTGCTATCTGGTAGAATCAATAATGGCAAGTTTCCTACTCGCTTATTTGTTGAAATCCATGCTTCACTTAAGCTGCCATACACCAGGAAAACGAGAACATCAACTTCCATTGCAACCAAGTCTGGAATGAGAGAAGGGAGATAAAATTACCTAATTACTAGAACAAGTAAGTTCCTAAAGAATCAAAAGATATGCACAAATATTTAAAAAATATTTGAAGTTCAATGCATAATTGATAAACAGTGCATGGTAAAAATTTAAAAGCAGCACAAGTGGTACAACTTTTTTCAATTCCTTTTAAGTTTCGGTATTTATAATTTAAAGACAGACATTACTGCATAGCCAGTAATTTTCGTGGGTTGCAAAGTTCATGGATTTTGCGGATTCCTTATTGATTCATGAAAATTAATTTAACACGGTACCTGCATGGTACAAGTGGTAGAATTCACGAAATTAAAATCTGCGAATTGGATTGTTAGTAGATTTCGCGAAATATAGGACCCAAAAAATTACCAGCCATACGGTATTATATGTACATGTATTACAAAAGGCTTACTGATACTGCATTGTGTCCATTCTACAGGTACAATGGATAACAAACAGTAGTCCCCCAACTCAACAGTCAACAATCATATGATTAACACATGTCAGGCTGAGGCTGTCCTTGCCTGTAGCCAATCTATAATAAAACAGTCAAAAAA
>NW_003549295.1:0-2365 GCF_000090795.2 Amphimedon queenslandica | reverse complement strand
AGCAAATGCTCAGCAAGATTAGACTAAACTGAGTCCAAATACTTCACTAGCAGTAAGATGGGTCATAAAGCACAACAATAGAGTGGCTCAGGGGCTGAGCCCTTCAATGTTTTATATTCTTCTACTTTGGTTTATCATTCTAGCTTTTGAAAAAGAATAACACATAAAGCTCCAATTTCATAATAATTACTTGCATCAAATAAGACCAAATGAGAGTTTAATTTTAGCTGATAAAAATGAAACGGACATAACTCAGAAAGAACAAAAATACACAAAAAAGAAAGAGAGAAATAAAACAGATTAATGAACTATAAGGATTATATGAAGTCTAGGACTGTAGGAGAAGATATGTACATGTACATGTAACCAAACACTCATCTTTATTACAATGGTACATACAACACAATCACACAATGGTATTACAGTACACACATACAACGGTACTCTCAAACATCACACACATACCACCACATTTACAAAATACAGAAAAACAAAAAAAAGCAAAAATTATTAATCATAAGTACAAGTCAACAACGAGAAATAAAAGGCAGTTATTAGAGTAGGCCATGTTAATGTAAAATGTACTATATCAATATCAATCATCACAAAGTGTTGTCTGCTACAACATTTCTCTAAAGAATATTGTGTGCCACGACTGGTATCACCTGCATGTGTGTGTTACAGTAACTGTATTAAATGCTAGGTGTGAGAATGGCAGGACTGTTATTAAAACTGAAAATAACTAACAATTTTGTACATGTACAAGCAGAATCTATAAATGTACATGCATACTTTAATCATTACTAGTTACTACTAACTCACAGTTAATGATGACTCTGCACTGCTAAACGATTAGATGATGTAACATTCAAAAAACTGGCAAGGAAATTTAGGCAACCTACAGTAGATAAGGGAGGAGCATAAGTGTACATGTTCAAATTAGAGTAGACTCAGAACAACTCATTTCCACCAAAATATGTCGCCATATAATGTGTATGGTAATAATAAATGTAAATTTTAGTTAAAATCGACTGACATGTAGGCTATTTCAAAGTTAACTATGTACATGTACTAGAATATTAAAGATAGGGTAATACTGATAGGATTTACCAGTATGAGTAGCGACAGCAAATAAATTGATTACTATTAGAAAAGGCTCTAGAATGATCAATTTATTCATGCAAGTTGCAAATGCAAGCCTGTGTCAGTAAATATTGTCATAATAGTGTTGAGTAAAGTGAGAAGTATTGTATATAGTGTCAGTGCAAGTGCATGCCACTAACATAAATTGAGTGTCATAGTGTGAATGAACAGCAAAATTTATTTCAGGCTAAATGAGATAAATTTCATCAAAATTATAATTATTAGAAAATGATGGATTCAAAGTTTCACTTAAACGCATATTAAATGTGTACATGTAGACACCATGGAATGCATGTGATTATTAAGTCACAGCTTAGGCAAGCCTTGTATGACTTGTTGGATTAATTCATTTATTTATTTTGAGCATTAGGGTGCATAGCATACACATGCAAGGTAAAAGATGTAGGACATGTACACTTAATGGCGTGAGTGGAGGGAAAACAATTATACAATAAAATCAAGCTGACCTGTATCTGCAAAAGCATTGCACAGCTGAAAGCTGTACCATGCCATAGTCAGCTTTGTCCTTTAATTTATATCACACATAAAATTACATGCCATATTCAATAATTTTACTACGTAAAAATTAGATCACAAAATTTTGAAACCTAAATTTCTACCACATTAATTTCATACTATGGTGACGGCATTAACATAAATTTCTGAGTGTGCAATATTGGTACCTGTAATATCTGATACAGTAGTATGTGTAACTATATACAAAGATCAAGTGTTTATAATAATTAGCTCAGGCTACTGATATTCGCATCATGTGTGAATTTGGATGTTTACCAGTAGTTACACTTGGCATTGCTATTAAATTTTTCTTTCTCAAAACAATAATTATTTATAATTTATGAAGACAACATATGAACAAGATAATTTTGGTAAAAAACTTTAATTAACCATTGGCAATAGTTAGCCAACTACACTTACAGTCTGGTCATAAGAGACTTGCTTTTCAGTGATATACCTCACATTTTTTATAAGACTGAACAGTACATGCATGATCTGGGCCAAACTAAATGTGAGAGAAAACAGTTAAGTAACCTAGATGGTCTGGTATTAACATTACTGCATACTTTAGTCCTATAGATATTGTATGCTTTTCTCTTATTTTGCTTAGCTTCAGCAAATGCTCCAATGTGAGTCAATGAGTTGGCAAGAAGATGATGACTAGAGAAGAGAGGGAGGGAGGTAGAGAAAGAGGGATGGAGAGAGA
>NW_003549294.1:4183-6975 GCF_000090795.2 Amphimedon queenslandica | reverse complement strand
TGTAGAAGCTGAAGATTATATGCATTATAAGATTGAGTGTATTAATCTTATTGAGTATTATTATATAATGACCAATTATTGGATGTACATTGTATCTACATTTGAGCTTGAGTCCTTCAGACTATGTATGAGCTTATGATAATAGGAAGAGTGTGGATGAATGTCAGTGTTAGTTGAAAGTAATGTTTTGTTTCTCTCTCTCTAGTTATTACAAGGTCTTGATTATTCAGATTCAGTTACTGTTCATATCATTCATAATGGTTTACATATGTCACCTGATTTATGGGACAAGAAGTGTTTAGTATGATAGAACAATCAATAACAATATTAACACTAAACTGGCAACTTGTATTACTCTTCATTTATCATAACGGTTAAATTTACAGTGCACAATCTTCCAGCATAGATTTAATACACAGGTCTGTGTATTAAATCTATGCTTCCAGGCATAGCTTATTTTTGGGTGGGGCTAGTCTGGTTAATGGTTATTAACTTATTATGAAAGGATCACATCATTCACGTGAGCTAAAATGGACAGCAAAGCTGAAGGTAGGTTTTTTTACAGCATAATACCCCCGTAATTGATCGTTTATCATTGTACAGGTCAGTATCAACTGGAATGGAGGTATCAAAACACAACTGCAGTAGTAGGAGAGGTACTGTACTGCTGGGGAGGGGACCAGGAAGGATTAGATTGGTCGCACGATTCTCCTACAAAGAGACAGTGTACTTCTGCTATTGATACGTTTAACTTATTATCTGGTGTTTGGTCCTCTCAACCTACTAGAGGTACTCCTCCCTTGGGAATTATTGGAGTCTCCTGTACCACCATTAATAATAATATTTATTATTTTGGTGGCTATTGTGGCCATGACACCTGCTACCATAACAGTTTGAACTGTTTAGACACTTTAACTCTTCAATGGAAAGAATTACAATCAACTAATAACAGTTCTGTGACTAAGAGAGGCTATGGTGGTATGATAGTAATGGGAAGTGAAGGTGAACCTCAACAATTACTGGTTATTGGTGGAGTAGCTCCTATATCAACTATTACACAGTATCATCATCAATTTAAATACGTTACGACGGCTGGTGTTTATGATCTTGTTAGAACTAATGAACAAAATATCTACAACCTGTCCAGTGGTAAGTGACTCATTGAATCAGCCATATCGTATCATGTAAAAATTGCAGAGTTAATTGAATGATTTCTTGACTTGTGTACAAGAAGTCAAGCTCATCCCAATCATGTACATGTACTTATAGTTGTCTCATATTTTTATAGTAATTGTTTGACATATTGATATGGCATTTGTCTTTAGGACAATGGACTGTTCCATCTGTCAGTGGGCAGTGTTGTCCACCAACGAGCCACTTTATAAGTGAAAGGATCAATCATATTAAAGGAATTATGTATGGAGGAGCAGTGACTAATAGTGGTATACCTACTAACAGTATCTACTTGTTTCAGTTATCACATAATACAATAGTAAGTTAATATTTACTGGGTGAGTCTAAATATTTGTCAATAAAAAATTGTGAACATTGTGTATGACAAAATCTTTGTTATGCGTGCTGTTCTGCATTTTATAGTATGCAAGTCATAGCAGAATGACAATTATTGAATGACAAAAATTTGGATTGTGTGACTACTGTCAATTTTTAATTGAAAGCATGGGTGGTTTACCTTTTGATGCATGTTTTACACTAGAGTTGAACCAAATTCAATTCCAGCATTAACATGACATTAGGACTAGCCTAATATTGTAAACACACCTAAACCTATGTAGCAAAACACGTACAAGTACATGTACCGTACTAACATGTTATTAAGCGCCCTTTGTTGTTAAGCACCTAGTTCTTATTAGGCGCCTAGCTCAATGTAGCTCTTAGCATGGGTTTGTTGAGCGCAGTACAAAACAATAGGAGTCCAAGCAATAGGAGTTAAAGCAGTAGGAGTCCAGACACTTTTTATAAGCGTTGTGGCCACGAACCAGACTGTCAAAAAATCATTCTTCACCACCCACTATTGTAAAGCCACTAAAGGGATTAATTAATTATTATTGTAAACCACACCTACTGTATTTATTAAGCGCTGAGTCATTATTAAGCACCCGTTATTCTGTCATTTTCTGCATAAGCGCCTACGCTTAATAACCCATTAGTACGGTACTATACATTTTCATGTATTTGTGTTTTCAGAACTGGGAGTGTCTTAAACAAGGAGCAGTACCTAATGATGGACTGTGGCCTAAGGAGACATGGGGTCATGCTAGTACTATTATCAATGGTGTCTCTACCTCACCTACACTAGTAGTGATTGGTGGACTGGGTAATAATAATCAACCAGTGAATGATTGTTTGTTATTAGAAACAAACCAGTACAATTGGATGAAGGTATTAATACATTACACTGACATTAAATTACATACATAGTGTACAGTAGGGTGGGTGAAATGTTCAAGTGGTTGAAATTTTGCAAATTGAAGAAAATATATTTGTGTGAGAAGCAACAACTTATGATCATGATTCATGATTAATTTTGTAATGTATATACATTTAAGTTATACCTGTCAGTTATGACACATGTACAGTAACGAGACACCAAAGGTGCATGACCTCGCTCCTATAGTTGTTTGGGGGTGTAAGGCTCTATAAACTTAAGCTACAGTTAAGCATAACTGCAACTAAATTTTTATTAAAACTGAGTGACACTGAAAAATAGCATCATGCTTTGCTTACTCCTTGCTTGGAGGTGTGGTATAACATTATCAATTGTGAAGCAGACC
>NW_003549294.1:0-3915 GCF_000090795.2 Amphimedon queenslandica | reverse complement strand
TCACAATTGAGTGAGTTTAGGGCCCTTAGACTAGCGAACTGCTGCTACAACACTTCACTTGGAATGAAATTTGAGTGGCTATAATTGACCAGCAAGAAAGATTTAAAGAGTCCCACACATATTAAATGAATAAATAGTCTTGATCTACTGGAAAAGAGCCTCGTTTACCTCCAGGGTACTACCGCTATTGCTAGGCATTTTTTCATGAGTTAAAAAGCTTCTACTACCTAGAGCTGCTCTCTAAACATCTTGGGGCAGTAAAGCAAGACTTTTCCTAACAAAAGAGAAGCTCTCTCATATGTAGAGCATGCAATTGTAAAGATATACATTCTCAAAGACAAAAGATAGCAACAGAATGAAAGACAGACAGACAACAGTAGTACCTAGTCCTTGCCTATGCAAAGCTGGGCGAGGCCAACAATAATTAGCTCCCATTTTTATGAGTAGGTTTTGTGTCTAAAGAATGCATTTGAGCTAAAAACCATAAAAACAGTTTTTATGAAGGCTTTTGTCCAGTCAATTAACTGAGTTCAGCACAACAGCATCTTTTGGTGATTGTGCTTGTCAGCCATTGATCATTGCATAACGTTTTGATATTATTTTCATAGTATATTTAATTTCAAGTTTACCGAAAGGAATTCATTAGTTTTTGTATATTAATCTAACCTCTCTTGGAAGTGTGTATAAATCTATGGTTTGTTTTTAGAAGAAAAGGCAATAATTATGGTTCAAGTCTGCTGTTTTGCAAATGTTCAGGGCAAATTTCAGTCATATACCCAGTGGCGTAGCTACACTAGGGCCTACTAGGGCCAGGCCCGAGTTGCTATAAATTGTGCCCTGGTAGGCCCTTGTGGCTTACTTGAACTATTACAGAGAAAAGCAAGCTCAAAAAGCTGTGGTCCATTGGGCAGCAGTCTAGGAAGCCATTTTAACAATTATGGTTAAATTATTAAGCTAAAATTAAAAATTATTAATACGCAGAAATGAAAAATACCATAGATACGTAGAAACAGGCATATTTTGTGCGGGAAAAAAGGGTGTAGTCAAAATCTCGGCACTTCACACGCCCAATTATTTATCTTGGTTCTTGTCCTTTTGCTGCTCTGCCTACGCCACTTCACACACCCCATTATCAACCACTGGAGTTATGATCTCTTTCAGTCTACACTGTACAGTACATGTTATTATACATGTACCTTTAAATTCTCTATTTTCTACAGATTCCTCTACCTGATCCTGTTACTGGTAGATACTGTCATACTGTATCATCTTTTGTTCTTGATCCTAATCATGTGTTCCTAATAGTAGTGGGAGGTGGTATAAAGAGAGAACAGAAACATGTAGGAGGAGGAGTAATGGAATGGATTAATATACCTGTCACTGATTCTAATATCACAATGGTAGTTGAACTAGGTAATATTAATTATTTATTTATCTTACAAAATAAATATTTTACATGTATTACTGTACAAGATAATTTATTGATGAGGGGATAATTGGTGACTCTATGAAGGAATAGCCAATATAAAATCCCAATTTTGTTTTAATCTGAGCATGCTTTATGATAATTATGACATTATGTGGCTATGTGTATTACTTCCACACACAAATTTAATTTCTTTTTGTGCATTACCTGGGTAGATTTATGATTCAGGTACACGTAGCAGCAAAAACTATACCATCAGTATCGTTTTTTGCCTGTTTTATGCTTGCAATTACAGATTTCAAGTGTATCAAACGATGTCTTACCTTTTGTTGTGTAAAGCAGCCTCAGCTTTTCTGATGATGTGGGTGGGGTAATTAGTAGCCTGGTCCCGCCTCTTTGTTATGTGGGGGTGGCGCAGAAGAATCTGGTGACACTGCTACAGAATTTGTTGCAGGAAGGAATGCAATAATTAGTAGTTATTGAAGTTATTAAAACATTATGCTTTTCTTTTTGATGCTTTTCTTGACAAGTAAGCTTCCTTGAATGAGGAGAGCTGCAGTAGTAAAAGGCAAGAAGAAATTTATCGAAGTTCTAGTTAATTCAAGGACAATATCTGCGGGAATGAAAACAGAAAATCTGTATACTTTTCAGCCAAGTTGAACATGAGAATTCTTATTCTTCTGTTACTTTATGTACAGTTATTTTCTGTTCCTTTGCTAGCATTTATCATATCTACGGCCGGTTTGTCAGTCATACTTGCAGCCATTTTGAATAGGTCACATGACAAAGTTAGAGTGCAGTAATCTGATTGGGACGCTCAATCCTGTGCTTAGTGCCACGAATTCTGTAACAGTGTCACCAGACTCTTCTGCGCCACCCCCGCACAACAAAGAGGCAGGGCCAAACTAGATAATCAGTGGATGTGGTCAAGTAATCCTGTGTGCATGAATTTCTCAAGAGTAAGCCTCCTTTGTGGTTTACTGATTGTTTTCATCACATACAAATTTTATGAATCACATGTACTGTATGTTTCTGTCCTTTTCTCTCCCTCACTCAATCACTTACTTATTTTATTCCTTCCTTTTCCTTTTCCTTCTCCCTCCCTCTCTCCCTCAGTTTTTAATGATGGTCAATGGTTATTGGGTCTAGTATTAGATTCAGTTAATATTCCTTTATTGTATGAACAAATACTAAAAGAAAGAAGAAAGGAATTCATGACAGATAAAGTGAAGGAGCTTCAAGTTATCAATGAGTCTTTACGTCATGATCTACAAGTGGCTAGAATTAACAACCAATCACTTCAGGAAGCACTACTGGAGACTCAATCACTATCAGGTATGTGTACATGTACTGTACATATGATCAGTCTTGCTTTATAAAAATTTTTTTTGTTTACATAATTTGCACTTACATGTATGTTGTAAATACATGCACTCTATACAAAAATGAATTTTCCATTTACTATTGTTTATTTTCATTATTTTATTTGCTAACATTAGAAACACAACTACTAGAAACTAAAACTCTTCTTACTAAACGAAAGAGAGATCAAGAAGACTCACCACACTCAGGTTAGGGAGTATAAATGAAACCATAACTATTGGGAAATATTGTATTTGGCAGATTTTATATTGGCTTTTATTTTCCTACTATTTATTATGTTGAGAATAAGAAATAATATTTTTGCAGATAATTCTAAGAAGCTTAAAACTGATGAACTAGAGGAATCAGTGGAGGAGAAACAAATAATGACTGGTTAGTGTATCATCAGTACATAATATTAGATGAAAGAATATTCTATTAATGTAGGAGAATATGAGGAACTTAAAGCTGTAGTTGCTGAATTATATATAACTGAACTATTGGAAGAGAAGACACAAGTAGAGGAACAACTTAAAGAAAAGCAGATAATTATTGGTGAGTCAATAATACACAGCATGTATTGAATGAGAGAATAATTGTATAGATAATTTCAAGACTACAGTATCTGAGAAAGATGCATATATATCTAAACTATTGAAAGGGAAATCACAAGAACAGGAAAGGATCACATCCCAAGAGGAACAATCAATCAAAGAGACTAGTTCTGTTGAAGTTCAGTTCAACTACTTAATACCATCAATGGGTAAGAGATATGCTAGCAAGTTTGAGCTGATTTTCACTACAATTGGATTTTTAATGTTACTCAAAAATTGAGCTTAAATCCCTGTATATAGTTTTACCCCGACTATGAAGCACAGAGCTTTTGGCCAAATTTTGCCAAAGTGACTATGAAATAATTTTTCATTTTTATAATTTTGTGATACATTATACATGTTCTTATATGGCAAGTTTGAGCTGATTCTGATCAAATTATTTTTTTATGAATTTTCGAAATCCATGCACATATGTGGCTTATCATAACAGGAGAGAATTAAAAAACACAGCTAGATGTACTATGTAGTGCTTGTCAGCTCATGAAGCATGCTGTTTAGCTTAATTAGTAATTA
>NW_003549293.1:5429-6979 GCF_000090795.2 Amphimedon queenslandica | reverse complement strand
AATTGTCCTAGGATGAAACGTGTTAGAAAAACATTGTCCTAGGATAAAATGTACTGAGAAAAATTGTCCTACGATGAAATGCATCAGAAAAAATTGTCCTAGGATAAAATGTACCGAGAAAAATTGTCCTAAGATGGGTAGGATAAAAAACTATTGCATAGGACAAAATATACTAGAAAAAAAGTCCTAGGACAAATTTTATCTGATAAATTTAGTCCCATAGGACAGAATTTGGGTGGGACAAATTTTTCTGTGACACACCCTTCCCTAATGGAATTGGCTGGCCTGGCAAGACTATCAGTCAACTTAAGTTTGGTTGAGGCAATCTATGATTGAGGCTATGATAGCATAATGGTACTGTTTTTGTCTCCACTCTTAAATTGCTGAAAAACCTCATCAAAGGATATTTCATTACTGAGATCTTTTTCTATTGAAAGTAGTGACATATCAGACAGTGTTACCTCAGACATAATCATCCTCAAATTGTCCTTATTCCTTTTAAAGCCAAGAAAGACTGTTCACACTGAACTGAACTCACAGCTAGTGTGAGTGCTATCTTGAGTGCTTTTATAAGAGTGGGAAAACCTGATGAGAGTGGAGCAAGATGTTTGAAGACAGAAGTGATGCCTTAATCACGGTCTTTGCCCCTAAGAGTACTTCTTGCTAAAGTACAGTCATTGGAAGGGTCTGTGTTTAAACTGAAATTAAGGCCATTTCAGTTATCTTTGAGACTTCCAAAAAGTTAGCAGAATGTGGAATACATGATTGCAGAGCCTTTAAGATACTCAATTGAGCTGAAGAAAATCAACGCTCCATCTGATATGATAGACTGCCACTCTTTGATGCGTTTAAAAGATCTTGGTATCCTTGAGTGTAGTTGGAGATATAGTCAGTGACTTGCCTTTGTGGCCATTTTTGACACCTTCTTTCTCTTGTTTATATGTCATGCAAGTTGGCTCCATCTGTAATATGATTCAAAGTATGATCCCATGCCTCATCACTTCTGAACATCCTCAATGTCTCAGTTGTTGATATTACAAGGTCTGATGCAGCAGCAAGATCTAGCTCCTTTGAAGTTGATGAGATAAAGACTTAGTGATAACCATGATTCTGTGAAGAACAATTGGGCTAGAGGTAATGAAAAGCTGTGAACATGGTGGTATAGTCCAGCAGCTTCAACTGCCTTTACCTTGTCACTATCATCTCTGATTGTATCGAGTGTCAGTAGATTTGAATCAAATGTAGCACTAACAACATCCAAAAAATT
Organism: Amphimedon queenslandica; assembly: GCF_000090795.2. NCBI lineage: Eukaryota > Metazoa > Porifera > Demospongiae > Haplosclerida > Niphatidae > Amphimedon > Amphimedon queenslandica. The sequence continues at coordinate 5,712 of NW_003549293.1, read as the reverse complement.
AAATTTACATGCCCATCAAGTCTCACAGAGCTTTTCCAGCTGTCTTGTTTGTTACCTTGGGTGCAATTCTAACTGACACTTAATCAAAAATGTATGGGCTTTACTGGATGAGATGAAAATGTAAAGAGACTGGAGCAGAAAGAAAAACACAAAAACATGATCAATAGATATGGCACATTCAACCTAAACTAAGTCAAGATAATGAGCATGACAATGTATGTAACATCCCTGTGGAACTAGGTCTCTAATACATTTCTGGACCTGAAATACACCCACTCATGAC
>NW_003549293.1:0-1699 GCF_000090795.2 Amphimedon queenslandica | reverse complement strand
GTCTCATCAATATCCCAATCCATGTAAAATTAAAAAAAAATTCAACAAGAATCTGTAAAAATTCAGTGTATATCCTGAAGGTTACTGAATAAGTGTGGTTGTTTCACACCCTTTTGCCTAACTGGAAAAAAATTTAAAAAATCAATAATCATTAAAAAATCACCAAAAATTTTGAAATCAAGTAATCATTTTGGCTTAATATTCTTGTTATAATTCAAATATAATACAATATAATCCAATAATCAAGGCCTAATCCTGAATGGATTATATATCCATACACAGTTTAGGTCGTTACTGACCCCTTAATTATATCTTTATTATGCATGTAGTTCCAGGATGTGGCTACATGAGTGGGTATATATAGTGGGAATGAATTGATTTACAGCAAACTGCAGATATGACAGGTCCGATATCAAAAGAGACATAGATGGCAACTGAAACAGTAGGTAAACCACGCATAATGTACCTAGCTCCACCTACAGACTGCTGCTTTTACTGTAAGTCACTGCTACAGCTAAATCACAAACCTTCACCAGTGTTGTGCTTTACAATGGATGATCCACTGCCTGCCTTGAAAGCCACACCTCGCTATAAGTGTAAACTGACGTACCCTTACGAACCGTTTGGATGCCAAGATAATGGGTATCACTACTACAACAGTGACAAGAAAATGGTACACAGTTCACAAGTGGCTTAAATGGAGAGGCGTTGTTGTGCTCTGTTTAGAGCTAGCAGGTATAGAAATTTCTTATGATGATGTTTAACTAAAGTATAATTTTGTAATTAGAGTTACATATCAGAAATAAGATTTGTTTATTTATTTACTCTAGTCATCATGCCTCGATGACTTCTGAGGCTATGGCTGAGGTATATAAGGACTATAGGAGATTTACTGGCAACTACAATCACAAATGTATCAGAGAGTTTTGTCTGTAAATCCAAAACTAATTGATGGTAGGCAGGCATGCATGCATACACTTTATGAGTCATTTACATGTATTACAAATAGGTTTGTATGACCTTGTTTGACCTTTCTCGCAAGTCTGTTTCCAACATCTTTTTCAATTATGAATTGGAAGATGAGCAAAGAGAGCAAGGAAGGGAAAGCCACTACTTCAGTGATCAAGAGCAGGCTAAGCTGAGAATAGATGAATACCGAGTAGCATCAATATATGAACATTAGGAATGTTCAGATGAATGTAAACAGAGAGGTTTGTAAAACGTAGAGAAAATTTACCTTAACGCAAAAAATTTAGAAAATGTATTATATCAAAAAATTGCTCTTACGACACTCTATCGATTGGTGCTTGTTGCGCATCAATGCAGCTTCCCCATCTCATGTTTTAAGCCTTTGTATTTTGCTGTTTTAAACAAGAAGTGGAGAAATTGCTGTAAAATCAATTTTTAATGTTTCCATTTACTTTCCATGTTACAAATGACATCACATGACTAACAACATGACCATTCCAGTTGGCAATAGAGAAAAAATTGCTTGAAGGTGTTGCTACTTAAAACTCTCCTATCATTGTTTAGGATAAAGACAAAGGTAAGATTTACAGTCAGTGTGATGGTTAGAGTGGCGGGAGGGTTCTTATTTTGTAGGTGCTCAATAAAAATGTGTAGTGTATTGATTACTCGAGATTTATTTTGTAGTTTGACTCGTTCTCTCTTCTAGCCATCAAGCCAACTAAGGAAGAAG
>NW_003549292.1:5862-6979 GCF_000090795.2 Amphimedon queenslandica | reverse complement strand
TAAGAGATGTATAAGTGAAGCTACTCTGAATGAAATGGAGAGGATAGATCAGAGGAGGTCACTGGATGACAAGAAGACCACTCTATTGACTGCCATGCAAGAAGCAGTGTCTAGTGACTACAGGAAACTTAAAGATATTGCTACAGTGCTGTCTGATGTTGAAGAAACAAGAGATATAGCCAATAAAATCATGACCAAATATGGTAAGATATTGAATATTGTCAAGTTATACCGATTCATGAATATTATTTTTGATAGAAGATAAAATTCCTCAAGATGATGATAGTACAGTAGTACAACCACAGGAGGCAGTAGGTGGTAATGAAGATCGTGCTAGTGATATATTGAGGAATAATTACAGTGCTCTCTCTCAGTCAATTACTGAACCAGTTCGTGTGGCAAAGTTGCTTCATGAAGAGGTTATACCTGATGAGGCTCTGTCTTGTGTCATGTCTACCAGAGGTTCTGTCTCTGACAGTAGAGCAGTTCTCCTAAAAGCTGTACGAGATGCTGTTCACTCCAATTACAAACACCTGGAGTTGTTTGTTACTGTATTGAGGAAGTTCTCAGAGACTGCTCATGTTGGAGATACCATCTTTGAGGAATACAGTGAGTTGAACTTTTTTCACTGAAATGAAAGTGTGCATCTTTAGGAAAGCGTTTCAACTCTGATGATGATGTTACAGAGCATGAATTGTTTTAGCAGAATCAAACAAAGATTTCCAACAAAGGCCAATGTCTACTAGTTCAGAAAGTATATATGCTCAATGCTTCTTTTCATTTTACAATTAACAGGTTCATCACTTGATGACAATGAAGTGGACAAACATGGAAATCATAAAATCCTTTTCCCTCGTAACATGAAGAAAGAGTTTGAAGGAATGAGATCAGAGTTTGGCTCTACATTTTTTCAGGTCCGGCGTATTTTTAAAAGCAAGAAAAATGTCTTGGATATTGATGATATGAAAGAATTAATTAGTGACTGGTTTCCTGATCTGAAGCCTCAGCTCTCTGATAAGACTACCATTGGTGCAGTATTAGATGTATTGAAGACAAAGTGCAATATCATTAACTTGCGTCCACTTGAAGATTTAGCTTTTGAATTCAACATAGAAGA
>NW_003549292.1:3261-4761 GCF_000090795.2 Amphimedon queenslandica | reverse complement strand
ATATGTATACCTTAGTAAATGTGGCATGGACCCAGAATGCTATGACATTATTTAAACCATCATTAGATCAATTCATCGAAGTAATTGATAAAGTGGAGGACAAACATGAGATAATGATATTCAGTAAGTGTGAGAATATCCAGTTCCTAATACCAACTGTATTGGAGAAAAGAACAATAACAGGACTTTTTATACAGTCCTCATTCTTATCACATGCTGATATTCTCTCATTCTCTTCTCAACTATCAACAAACAAATCGTTGACAGGTCTAGTTCTATCTGATGATTCAATTGATGATGATGGAGTTGCTGTACTAGCACAATCGCTAAAAGATAATGAAACACTTGAAAACTTAGTTCTTACCAAAAATCCTGACATCACTTCAGATAGTGCTCAACCACTGGCTGAACTTTTACTCACTAACAAGACACTCAGTCGCCTTTATCTCTACCATACTAACATTGGTACTGATGGAGTATTGATGCTAATGAAATCACTCAGGACCAATAATACACTAAGTGTACTTTCACTAGATGAAAAACATGAAAAAATATGTGCTACTTTACCTTATTATGAGCAAATTAGAGGCATATTAAATATTTACAAGTAGTTGCAGACATGAAGTTTTAATTTTTAATAATTATTAATAATACACAAATTTTATTTGTAATGTCATGCTAATCTTAAAACATACACAAACAATAAAATGCTATTAATCATGTGATAGTCATGTGACAGTCAGTCAGTGCAGCTGTTGATTCTTAGTAGATGATAAATACCAAAAGAGAAGACATCCCTCAGTCTCTGATACATCATCACTAGCTCTTGCTTTATTAATATCCTCCAGCCCATGGCCACCACTTATAAACACTTGATAATTACTATTAGTGTGAGTGGGCGGAACTGATACCAGGGTACTCACTCTATCAACGTGACCTCTGATTAGTGGGTGGAGTTGATGAGTGTTAGCTCCTCCCACTAGCGATAGTGTAATAAGTACACCAGTGGAGGTACCAATCAGTAGCTGAGATTGTGTACATGTTAATGAAGTGATGTAAGGATTGGTGCATTTGTGTTTCTTTATGATGGGATCATAATCTACAGGAAAGAAGAGAAAAATACATTTTACATTATGAAGTTGGTATCAAGTACATGTACATACAATGAAAAGAACATACATGTATATTATATTTCAAAAATAACTAAATGCAACAGTTTTTTTTAGCTCATGATTATAAAAGGTACATGTACATGTGCTATTGGTCTATGCTTACATCTCAGTGCTGACGTTATACTGCTGCTGCAATCAACAGTGTGAACAGTTTCCATGACAGCACCATTAAAAGAGCATATGTGAACAGTGAGTGAATTCTTTAAAGAAATAAACACCAAACCAGCAGGAGGAGAAGTAGCATTGGAGCTACTGCTGCTGGTGGTGGTGGTAGGGGTAGGTGAAGAACTCTTTGGACTTGGAGTTCTCTTTGTTTGAGTGACTGAAC
>NW_003549292.1:0-1685 GCF_000090795.2 Amphimedon queenslandica | reverse complement strand
TAGTCATAATATACATGTACATGTATGTACCTTTAAATGATGTACATGTACATGTACAATGTTTATTTCATATAATATATTTCTTTAGTTTCTTACTTCTGATCCTACTCTACAAGATGGCAGTGTCACATGCCACATGAATTGAGGTAGAGCAGCATTAGGAGGATCAGTGTGTGTCCTTTGGTGGTGAGTGCTGCTGGTACTGGTGGGGTCTTGTTGTTTAGGTAGAGAGAGTTGGAGTGAGTGCAGGGTGTGTTCCCAGTCTTGTCTGTCCTTCTGAGATGAGAAGGTAATGGATACTTTGTTTGGAGGAGAGCTACAAATGAATGATGAAGATAGATAATTATCATAATAATATTGATATGATTTTATTAAAATAGTTTAAAATATATTATTGTCCTTATGCTACCGTATACGTTCAAATTTTCGAGGGTTCAAAATTTCGTGTTTTCAATGAAATGTGCTCAAAAGTTAATATTCGTGTGAGCTAATTTTCGTGTTCTGGCCATAATCTACATACAATAGAATGGCATTAGAGGTGGTTTAAATTTCGTGGATTTAAGGTGAGCACGAAAATAACGAAATTTAATACACCTCGAAAATTAAGACGCGTACGGTATGCAAAAAGTTTGAGCTGATTTCGACTTGAATTTTTAAAGTTACAGCCACTTAAAGATATTGGCCAAAATCTGAAAAGTCCCCTGTACTATATAGCCCATGGTTTTTTCTAAAAAATGGCTCCAAAATCACCCCCAATTTTTATTACATTTTCTAATACATATTGATGTACTTATGTTGTGTAGAAAGTTTGAGCTGATTCCGACTTGAATTTTTTAAGTTACGGACATTTAAAAAAACCGATAAAATCTGAAAAGTACCCAAGGCTATAGCCCATGGTTTTTTCCAAAAAATGGCTCCGAAATCACCCCCAATTTTTATTATATTTTCTGATACATATTGATGCCCTTATGCTGTGTAGAAAGCTTGAGCTGATTCCGACTTCAATTTTTCAAGTTATGGCCATTTTTAAAAAACAGCCAAAATTTGAAAAGTACCCAAGGCTATAGCCCATGGTTTTTTCTAAAAAATGGCTCAGAAATCACCCCTAATTTTTATTACATTTTCTGATACATATTGATGCCCTTATGCTATGCAGAAAGTTTGAGCTGATTCCGACTTCAATTTTTCAAGTTATAGCCCTCTAAATCTATGCTTTTTCCCCACAAGACTAAATGGTACATTTGTACATATACAATTATACATGCATGTACATGTACATACATGTATACTCACCTGTTGTGGATGGTGATATCAACTCTAGCTCTCTCGTGTGGTAACTGAAGATTATCCATTTCCTGTCTCTTGGCAGACATTACATCTCTCAATGATCCCAGCATCTCCTGTAGTACAGCATTGAGTGGCTGATGGGGCGAGTGAAGAGATGAAGTTGAGGATATCATTTGCAATAAAATTGCTTCATCTTCCAGTAGATTATGAAGCGTCTTCTCCAAAGTGTTGTACTTTCTTCTCTCTATAAGAGGAGCTGAAAGAAAGAAGAAAATGTTACCAGGGTTACCCACAAAATATGCTAAGTGAGCTAAACAGCACGAGCTTCATGAGCTGATAAGCACTACATGGCATTTAGAGCAACTTTAAAAATTCGTAAAAAATCCAAATTTGATCGG
>NW_003549291.1:5660-6981 GCF_000090795.2 Amphimedon queenslandica | reverse complement strand
AATGATATATATATAATCATTATATATATATATATCATATATATATATCATATATATATATATATATATATATATATATATATATATATATTTTATAGCTAGGTGGTAGCAATTTTTGGCCAATAGAATATTTTTGGTAATATCATAATAATCATTTTTACACAATGCAAATAATTGTTATTTGTGAGGCGACTTTTATTGTTTAAATTTTACAACTATATGTTTGTTTTTAATGCAGATTGTAACTCATTTCATTGCAACTAGATCTAGATGCAGTATAATCTATTCTATGACCAATGACTGAAGGCTTTTGATATCATCACTGAAATCTCGTACATTCAAAGTTTAAAATTATTACAGTTAAAAATAGTTATTTTTACTTTATAAAGAGTTAAACATTGCACCAAATAAAGATTGAATGGAATAGAAGAACAAGAGGACTGATCCACGGGAAGTTATGGTGTATATTCTGAATTCTTGGGAGTTGATCCGCATTCTAGGCACACGCCCGTGCACGTTCCGCGCGTTCACGTTCTTGGTTCAGCGTGCGGAACGATCCGCAGCAATCCGCACTGATCCGCATTCTAGTAACGCCCTGCATCCTTCGTAAAAGTTAAGCCACGCGTAGGCGTGAAGCGAGGGTACACACCCAAGAGTTACCATGCATGATCCGTGAATGATGGGTATCAGGCCTGGACCAGGTTTGATTCTATAACGGTCCAGCATCGACGGCCATCACTGCTGAATCGAGGCTGTTGCTCTGGCCTGGACCAGTATCTATTTCAGTCCCGATGTAGTCATAGCTGATACAGTAATGTCTGTTCGTCAGTACTGGTCCAGGCTGTATATCAGTACTGGATCAGATCGATGCTTTTCAAGATGGCAGCCCCGCGTGGACTATCTGACATGTTTTGTTAAAGAAAATCATCTTAATCTGACTCTTTAAGAGAAATCTCGTTGGCTGTATACACTAGGGCTAAATCACTGGATGTTATGTGAGTACCGTGGACTACATTAAATGTTATACTATTTTTAGGCTATTTTGAACCATTTATTACTTAAACATGAGTAGGATACACGATATTTTGAGTAAAAAGTAGGCACATGTAGATACATAATCAAGCTAAATAAATTAATTGAACAGATACATGACTGGAAAATAAAACGACTGACAACTTCCAATTAAAGTTTACCACATCTTGCCTACAAAATCTCTATGATACGAAAGTAGAGACCTGGGTTTATGAGGAATTATCAAAGGGGTATAAACTGCATGAACAAACTTATAATAAATTTAGGCTAATTATTATTGTGAGATTAA
>NW_003549291.1:0-1356 GCF_000090795.2 Amphimedon queenslandica | reverse complement strand
AGTAAATCACAGCACCAGACGCCGACTCCTGTTCATAACCTTCAACACAAGAAGGAATCGTCACACAGGCAGAGTAAAGTTGAGTGTTACAGATGTGGTGGAGATCATTACGCTACTAAATGCAAGTTTATTGAGGCAGATTGTAGGCTGTGTGGAAAGAAGGGACACCTAGCCAGGGTATGTCGCAGTCGAAAAGAGAAGCCACAGCAGCAGAGGAATCATCCTAAAGCCAAGACTGGGTACCCACCACAACCTCAGCAGAATAACAGACAACACCCAACTCACAACCTAAACCACAAGTCACATCCTCTTCTCATGGGAGACTCTGACCAAGAGGACTACCCATTGTTTACTTTGCCTTCTGCTGGAAAACCTATTGTTGTTTCAGTGAGTGTCAATAAGGTTGACCTTTCCATGGAACTGGACACTGGGGCTTCCTTATCTATAATGAGTAAAGACACTTATTCCTCTCTTTCTTCTACTCTTCCTCCAATTTCTCCTTCTCATGTCATTCTAACTACGTATACTGGAGAGAAGATCAAGCCAGTCGGTGCTATAGATGTTGATGTTCGTTATCAGTCCCAGACTGCTACTCTACCACTGGTGATAGTTCCTGGAAATGGACCTACTCTACTGGGTCGTAATTGGTTGGAAGTTATCCGACTAGATTGGTCCCTTATTAATCATGTTAATTATAATTGTTCTTTTTCTTCTTTAGGTAAAGTACTCCAGAAGCACGCTCCAGTATTTCGTTCAGAATTGGGGAAGCTGCGGGACTTCACAGCCAAGATTCACGTCCAGTCAGATGCGAAACCGAAGTTCTACCGACCACGTCCTGTCGCTCTATCGCTGAGACAAAAGGTATTCGACGAGATAGATCGCCTAAGGGGTTTAGGAGTTATTACACCTGTAAAGTACTCAGAGTGGGCTGCACCCATAGTTCCCATTGTAAAGACTGACGGGTCTATTCGATTGTGCGGGGACTACAAAGTTACTGTGAACCCAGTTCTGTTAACTGATACATATCCATTACCTCGATCAGAGGATCTGTTCGCTGCCCTAGCTGGAGGAAAGATCTTCTCGAAACTTGATTTAAAGCACGCTTACCTTCAGATACCGCTAGATGAGGCTTCCAAGAAATTTACAACCATCAATACCCCTAAAGGGCTCTTCCAATATGAGCGCCTTCCTTTTGGAGTCTCATCAGCACCCTCATTATTTCAACGTACAATTGAGAACTTACTCAGTCACTTGCAGCATGTATGTGTCTACATAGACGACATACTCGTTACTGGTACTGATGATGCTGATCACCTCAATAATCTTCATGCTGTTTTGCAAACTCTAGAGGAGGCA
>NW_003549290.1:3348-6982 GCF_000090795.2 Amphimedon queenslandica | reverse complement strand
CAGTAAACCAGGCCAGAACCAATAATCATCTTTCATTGGACCACTATAAGCATCAATAATAGGCTTGAAACGACTCCAGCTCTTAAAAAGTTTAAAATGTGACAAATACTTCTTGAGTACTGGACTCGGTACTGGATGACATAAAAGGAAGAGTGTGTATGGTATGACAAAGAAAACAGACCAATCCAAATAGTCCAGCATGCTTCCCTTTAGCATATTCAACATTAGGATCCTCATACCATAAACTAACTGATCTTACTGACTTATTTGTACAGTGAAGAGTTACCTCACGCTTGTGTAGTAGATGTACAATAACAATAGTACGTACTACTTTAGTATATGAAAGAAAAGTAAGTGTAGATAAAACAGGAACAGCATTAGACCCCATCAGTCTTGATATCTTATCATATATCCTACACAATTGTATTATAACGATAATGATGATCCATAAATAGAGAGGAAAAACAAACTGGAGCCATTGTTTAGCGTAGCTGTCCATACCATTATAAAAATATATCTCAAACCCAAATGTCTAAGTTAATCCATGATATCACATGACTCAAGACTGGTAATGCTCCTTTCCTTGAAAAGACTGGCTCGTATAACTTGACAATGTTAGCATAAAACAATAGACCATTGAGTGTACCCACTGATACTGTTAAATTGAGAGCAATCAGTAGAACCACAAGTAGTATGCCCATCACTGCAAACAGAGCAATCCATGTTATCATCATGTAATTATCATGACACTGTCCACACTTGTTTGATCCCGTTAGTAGACTGTATCCCTCTGTACATGATCCACACATTCTGTGTCCTCTATTATCCACACATTGAGTATCAGTGTCATTCAACTGAAAGGTAACAGGATTAGGAGAACAATAGAGGAGACAGTCCTCATTGATAATGCATGCATTAGGATTGGTTGCATTAGCATTGAAAGGTATACTGGTATCATATGTTCCAATCCACAGTAGACCATTGTGTGTAATGTTTAAACTATTTATATCACATGTCACATTCTCTCTTGAAATACTTTGACTGCAAGCATAGGGGTAGGAACAGGGGGGGCAGGAGGGGCTTAAGCCCCCCCCCCAATTTTCATTGAAGGGGGGCTTAGCCCCTCCAACTTTAAGTGATGTACATGTATTGCTATTATCAACACTTAGACTTTAGTTTAGGTAATCCTTATATGTGTGCATATTGTGTGATTCGTTTAATAAAACAATTAATGCACTAGCTTAACTTCTAAGAACACACTTTTATTAGTTTTTCAGAAATACACAAACTTCTACTTCTTTATTTAACAACTCTGTTAACATCAGCTTCAACTGAGCATACATTTTCGATGTTAAGGAGATTAAAAACTACTTGCGCTCCACAATGTCACAAGAGCGTCTTAATCATGTAGTTATTTTGCATACACACAAAGAATTTACAGATGATTTACACATAGAGGACATTGCAAAGGAATTTGTTACATTTAATGAGCATAGACGCCAATATTTTGGATAGTATTAATTTCAGTACATGCTATGTTGCATTTTTTTTAATTAGTAAAATTGCAGAACTGAATTTTGCCTATATCACCTGTTGAACTAATGTTTGGATTTGTCAAGTTGAAACGATTGCTTCCACCATCAGTATATTTATATATATCATCACCAAATATTCCAGCACTATTATTTATTAATGTAAGAGGTATATTTAGTGCATCTACAATTATGCCACTACCTGATGTCTGTTCAACATAGATCCCTCCACCTTTATAGAAGCATGATTATCAATAAACTCCAAGTTAGCTGATGACATTAGTATCAATTGTGATGAATCATTTATTGCTAATCCTCCTCCAACTACTCCAGTATTGTTCTTGAATATTAAGTTATTCTCAATTGTTACTAATGATCTTTCAAGTGTCAATCCTGTTGAGGTACTGTTAGCAACAGTAACATTACTGAGACTAATAGCATTACTGCTCAATATCATATTTGCTCCATTTCCAATAAGTTCAGTATCTGTTATTTTGATTTTGACCATTCTCAGGAATCTTTTATGAATGAATAAGCCTCTATCTAAGCTGTTAGATATCAAACATGACTCGATAATAATAAAGTAATTGCCAAGTGTTATTTTGATATTATAATTCCATACCAACGAGACACCTACGGTGCATGGCCTCGCCCCTATAGCTGCTATGGTGCATGCCCGCACTTCAATAACTGTTTGATTATCAGCATGAAGAGAGTCTGCTCAACACTAGCTTCCTGCAGTTGCACTTGCTCTTGAATACCTGCAGAAGTAGCAGCACTGTAGCACATACATGCAAGCAGCTCCAGCCCCTCCCATGCATGTAGATTGAAAGGTGTGGCATTCCATGACTGGAATGAGTGTCAGCAAGAAGACCATGTGAGAAAGAAGCTTCACTTTTTCTTTACTAATCAGCAATATATGATAAACTTGCTGACAAAAAAAGTTGCTGCCTTTGTATATTTGAGATAGTATAGGTACTTTAGTACCTATAACCCAGCAAGCTGTTGCTCTAGCGCTGCACAAACGAGTGACCTCAACAATTTCAAGTAAGTATAACTCTTCATCAAGTAAGATTTAGAGAAATCTGTTCATAATTTTTGAAGGCCATGTTCTATTCTACTGAAAAATGCTACCAGCTATCTCTAAAGTGCCAACACAACGGAACTTGGCCCAACTACTCGATTTTCTTACTTTGAAGCTTCTGTACCTAGCACTTGTATTTGAGCAACACAAAACAGTTAAGAAAGACTTTTCCACGTCAAAAAGAAAGATCTAGGAGCTTAGAACACGCTGTGCTAAAGTTATTGTTTATTAAAAACAAATTTCAGTTGTACAGAATGAATGAATGAATGAATGAATGACAGACACACACAACAACTACCTATACCTCGCGTAGGCGAGGCCAATTATCATGAAATTGACTGTCCTCGATTACAAAAGTAGAAACCAATTGAATACCAGGAAATTTGCACTCAAATGATTTAGGTTTTCACTGAATTCAATATGAAAACTGTAGTAGTGATAATCAAGTAATGATTGAAATGATGGATTCTTAATATGAAAAGAAAAAAGGCTATCACCCAAAACAAATCTAGAGTTACTAATAATATTACAATAATTATGAAAGATGACTGACAGATTGTATGAGGTACTATGATGAACAGATAGTTTCATCCAACTGTAATTCACTATTAGTGAGTAGTGAGGTAGTTCAGTGCTACATACTGCAAGAGGCTTGTACGTAATAACTACAGCACACCAAGCGAAAACTGAGGATGATACATTAACATCAAAGGTATTGTTTAATTTTATTGTCATGACAGCTTCTGTTCCATTAAATAACAAGTTAGTTATTGTAATATTGTTGGATGATCAAGCAATGACATGAAAATGAATAATAAACATGTTGGAAATAATGACATGAGTGCTGTTGTGAATGAGAATAGACCTTTTATTACTCCTGTTATTAATAAGACAAGCCTGATCTAGTCCATGTAGAGTAACATTCCTTACTGCAGTCATGTTGACATCATCATTAATGTCACTGGTTCCAATGAAGTAGAAGATGCTGTCATTGTATTGAGACATATCCCCAGCATAT
>NW_003549290.1:0-2615 GCF_000090795.2 Amphimedon queenslandica | reverse complement strand
AATCATAGATAGTATATTTACTATCTTATGGGTGAACTGATGATACAATAGCACTTACTACAGACAACTTGAGATAAGGGAGGTGTATGAAAACAATACTCCCAATTTGTACACGTACAAAATCTAATAATCCTAAAAAAATCTGACCCACACAAACCACATTCATTGTATGCAACCACCACATTTAACTGCATGCATCTGTTCTGTGGTTGTTAGGTTTGTACTTAATGGTCCATGGTTTATGTAGACAGGTGGGAATGCTCTACAACTATTCTGATTTGTAGTTGTATAAATCAGAATTCTAAGAAGAAATGAGCATTCATTGATACAATGAGTTACGATATGTGTATTGCATATTAATTGGAGCTATTTCTTTTTATTCATGATAAGTTGAAGGCTCAACTATCTGGCAAAGAGCATAAAAAATTACAAAAGAATTATTCTTGGCATTATCAAGAGTACTCCTGGCACATTTTGTAATGGGCACAAATCCCCACACAACATATGAGGGCATATGTGTGTGTGTGTTCGAAATGTCAAGTCATCTAAGTATAATCTCTGTATTGTTACCATAGTCAAACAGAATGGTGTACATAAAAAATAAATTATAGATCTATAACATTATTCTATTCTGCCATCACTAAAAGATTTCTAAAATAGTCCTTAATTGACCACATAGCACCAACTCAAGCTTCAATCCCTAGTTTGTCTTTGACTGCTTTGCAGAGCAAGCCACACCAGAGTTCATTAGTTTGGCTAGTCCTAATTCTTGTGACTAAAAGAGAGAAGAATCGTTTTAAGTTAAACTAATTATACTTAACTTTTGCAAACCAAGTGAGTTTCTTGATTTTAAAACGTGTACAAACTCCTTTCTACTTAATTCACTGTTGTCTAAATACCAATAATACATGTACATGCAATAGTGATAATGACTATGATAGATATTTAAAATAATCAATCTAGCGCAAAACTAAATCCACAAAAATCAATACTTAAAACTTACTATTTTCATCAAAAATTGTGAAAAGGACATCAACAAGATGACTGCTGACAGACAAGCCAGTCACAGCCTTGCAAGCTTCATTGAGCTCAGCTTTTAAAAAAGAAAAATTAATAAAAATAGAGCAACAGAGAGAGGGGGAGGAGCTAGTTACCGTACCAGGTGTTATAGAGGTTCCATAATACATACCCAGTGCTGTGTCTATATCAGAGAGACAACCCATCAAATGATCAAGAATTTAACACCTTCAAAATTAACACCCTAAAAAATAAACAGAGAAGAAATTTATCATCAAAAATGCACACTGTATTAAATAAAATACTATTAGTTAATTGAAATGCTATTGATTAAATAGCACGACTTTTCTTGCCGGATTAAGTTTTGGTCCAAATTTCTTCTTAACTCTCTTGACCATTTGCTTCTTCTTTTGTTCACTGAGGGAGGTATGACGCAGGATCATGTGAGCAAAGTCCCTTTCACTTATCATCCCATCAACAAGATCATAATGTAGATACTACAGTACATGTACATACAATTGAGAAATGATAAAATAATTACTGTTTGATAAAATATGAACAATACTAAACAAACATGTACAAAAGACATGTAGACATGTCTACACATGTCTACCATCAGGAGTATCTCGGTGTTGAGAAGAGTATGGAATTCTTGAAACTCAGTTTCTGGTTAAGTTTCTTACCAAAGAAATGGACTGCTAATGCTCCACCCACAGATGAAGCAACATTACCTAATATAGACAACAACGATTACAAACTCATTCACAATAGCATTGTATTGCAGGTCACTTTTATCAGGTCACAAGCAGCATTGCTGCTTCAAAACTAAATGTTGGTATTAGACCACGACCAGGAGCAACTAAAAGAATATGGGTAATGATTTAGAATAGAGACTGGGATTACTAGTCTATTGCTTGATAGTCTAACCAATAATTAGTGGAATGAACTCCAAGAATATGATCAAATATTTGAACATTGTAAGGTATATTATGACAGAGAGCAAACTGAAATTTGTTTTTAATAAACAATAACTTTAGCACAGCGTGTTCTAAGCTCCTAGATCTTTCTTTTTGACGTGGAAAAGTCTTTCTTAACTGTTTTGTGTTGCTCAAATACAAGTGCTAGGTACAGAAGCTTCAAAGTAAGAAAATCGAGTAGTTGGGCCAAGTTCCGTTGTGTTGGCACTTTAGAGATAGCTGGTAGCATTTTTCAGTAGATTAGAACATGGCCTTCAAAAATTATGAACAGATTTCTCTAAATCTTACTTGATGAAGAGTTATACTTACTTGAAATTGTTGAGGTCACTCGTTTGTGCAGCGCTAGAGCAACAGCTTGCTGGGTTATAGGTACTAAAGTACCTATACTATCTCAAATATACAAAGGCAGCAACTTTTTTTGTCAGCAAGTTTATCATATATTGCTGATTAGTAAAGAAAAAGTGAAGCTTCTTTCTCACATGGTCTTCTTGCACTCCGTTGAAGTTGGCCTCACATTCATAGCCGCACATTCCGATCCTAGTTTAATTAACATTTTTGCGGTTTCACGGCATTCCTCAGTGAAAATTATGGTGAAACGCGTGGGTAGCTCCTTCGTTACTT
>NW_003549289.1:5142-6994 GCF_000090795.2 Amphimedon queenslandica | reverse complement strand
TACTAGGAGAGACATCTCGTGACCTTTGTCTGCCTCCTCTCTTTGCCACTCCAGTTGTCCACCTTGTCTTCCAGCTCAACAATGGCTTCCTCAGTATCTTTAACTCTCCTTAGCTCTTCTTCAACTGAATTGAGCTTCTCCTGGGCAGTAGTAAGCTCTGCCTCTGTATCTTCTAGCGAACGTTCTGTCTGCTTCTTTTCTTCCTCCAACTTAACTAAAACAATCTTCATGCTATCCCTCTCAGCTCTGATTTCATCAAGCTGCTGCTTCAGCTCAGCCTTAGTCACGGGCATGCTGATGGCATGTGCTCAATCCAATCTTCAATCCTCGTGAATCTGCTTAGCTCTATCTCGGTGGGACCTCCAAATGTAACAACCCTGATAAGTGTGAAAGATATTATAAAGTGAATAACGGAAAATAGAGCTCTTATAGCGCCAGATTCACAGAGAGGATACAACCATTTACAGAGAAGATACTGCCATTTTCTCATTAAATATTCATAACATAAAATCAATCAATTAATTATTATACATGAATAATAAGTGTTTCCACATACTTCTTTTTTTCTCTCACTGCCGCAGCTACCTAGGTCAATCAATCAGCGTTTCTGTTCCAGCTCATTAGCTCCTAAAAAGCTAATTGTAACAAAAGTCATGACATTATTATTGCACTTGTACTCCGAGTTGTACTCCAACATGGCGGACGTAATGATTGGCCACGCCTACTGCAACCTATCTATAAGTGACCCTTGCTGTGTGTAATTTGATGTTATTAAGATACTGAAACATGTCATTAATATACTATAGACATTAGGGATCTTGATGATGTCTTTGAAGAGTTAATGTCAATTGACTATAGTCAGTGGAAAACATTGGGTGTTCTCTTAGGATTGTTCTATCATACACTGGGAGCCATTGACGAAAATTGTCGAGGAAATGTTAAGAAGTGTCTAATGGAGTGCATGGCTGCCTGGCTACAATCAGAAGATAAAGTGAGAGAGAAAGGAGGTCCCAGTTGGTCATCATTAGCTATAGCACTGGAAAAAATTGGAGCAAATGACATTGCTAGTAACATTAGAACAAAGTATTGTAGGCCATAATTTTAGTATTGCTGTTATTGTTTTTTGATTAAAATTTTTGGTAGATTAGTATTTTTGGTAGTTTTTTGTAGTGCTAAAGTAATTTTGTACTTTTAGACTTAGAATTTTAAGATTATTACTGCTGCTTTGTTGTGAGAATTTATTTTGAATTTTCAATTATTTTGATTGATTGAACCATAGATAGATAATACAATTGAACTCAATGAACTGCGCATGCGTAGAAAATTTAAATCAGCGTCATCTCTCGAATACGGAAATATACAGTTTAGATTACGGATAAAACATGGAGGAAAGTGGGTCGGAAAAATCAACCAGAGAAAAGAAAGACATATCCTTTGTAAGCTACCAAGAACTGATCCTTACTAACAATAACAATAGGAAAATGCTGACATTCCTTTTGAAGAAGAAATACTACGTCATCCTTACAGTGTAAAGTGCTGGATAAAGTACATTGAACACAAGCAGATTAAGAGTGACCACGCCCACTCATCAGCAGTCAACCTAATATATGAGAGAGCACTAAGAGTATTACCAGGAAGGTATAGAATAATATTTATATTTATGCTTTATTGTGGGGAGGGACGATTTTAATTTATTATAAATAATCTATCATGTTTTAAGATAGATTATTGTTTTATTGTCAAAATTGAAACTGCCCTAATTAGCAATATTAGTAAAACAAACTACTTCCAGTATATATACAGTAATTATTGTAAATATTATTAATTTTATGTTTTTGTGTTATTTTCCAGT
>NW_003549289.1:3375-4887 GCF_000090795.2 Amphimedon queenslandica | reverse complement strand
CAGTACTGTACATGTAGTTTATATTTTTTAAATGTTCATAACTCAAAAAATTCAAGTTGGAATCAGCTCAAACTTTCTACATAGCATAAGGATGTCAATATGTATTAGAAAATGTAATAAAAATTGGGGGTGATTTTTTGGCCATTTTTCTAAAAAAAGCATGGGCTATAGCCTTGGGTATTTTTCAGATTTTTGGAAAATTTGTTAAAATGGCCATAACTTGAAAAATTTAAGTCGGAATTGGCTCAAACTTTCTACACAGCATAAGGACGTCAATATGTATCAGAAAATGTAATATGTATCAGAAAATGTAATAAAAATTGGGGCTGATTTTTTAGCCATTTTTTGGAAAAAAGCATGGGCTATAGCCTTGGGTATTTTTCAGATTTTGGCAAATTTCTTAAAATGGCTGTAACTTTAAAAATTTAAGTTGGAATTGGCTCGAACTTTCTACATAGCATAAGGACATCAATATGCATCAGAAAATGTAATAAAAATTTGGCATGATTTCATAGTCATTATTTTTTTGAAAAAACCATGGGCTATAGCCTTTGCTTTTTTTCCAAAATTTGGCTCATTTTTAAAGTGCTCATAACTCAACAAGATATTTGTCAGAATTAGCTCAAACTTTTTTTATAGCATATTAATAGCTCAGTACTGTTTATAGATGTGCATAAAACACTAATAATTACTAAATGTTGAATATTTACTGTGGGTGCTCTTTAATTAGGGTAGGGACATATACAATGAGGGGATACACTCTGTCATCACAGTTCGTGATTTCACACAAATATTTGATGCTTATTCACAATATGAGGAAACAATGATACAATCAAAGATGGAGTCAACCACAGAACTAACTGAGGAAGGTATGAGAACTGTAATATAATGTTTTATGTATGTGACATGTATGTTTGGTTATGTTTTATAATCAATTTTCTATAGAAATGCATTTGGTACATGTACATGTAGTTTTGATTTGTTAATGCGTATATATGTGTACATGTACAATGTAGATCATTCATCTAAATTATAGTTTAACTTTGGTAATTTTTATCCCTGATAGTTATAAATAAAACACTTACCATACTGTCAAGAGTAGCTCTACTCTTGATACTATATACATGTACATATAGATTAATTTTTCAATTTAAGAATCAAGATAGTGGCCGTTTTTGTATGTACTATTATTATTATTATTTACTAGATGAGGTTGAGTTGGAATTAAGACTCTCCCATTTTGAGAACCTAATGGACACCAGGCCAGTTCTCCTTAGTAGCGTCCTCCTCCGTCAGAATCCTCACAACGTCCACGAGTGGCACAAGAGGGTGGCACTGTTTGAAGGAAGACCCTCAGACATTATTAAAACATTCACTGAGGCAGTTCAGGCTGTCAATATAGAGCAAGCAGTGGGGAAACCACACACACTCTGGACTGCCTTTGCTATGTTCTATGAAACTAATAATCAGTTACCAGAGGTGAGTAAGGGCCTGACTGTACTTTATAGTGTG
>NW_003549289.1:0-1590 GCF_000090795.2 Amphimedon queenslandica | reverse complement strand
GGTAAAATTATAATGCTGGATGATGATGAAAATGTTCCAATTCCTGTACTTATGACAATTTCTGTTTTTATTTATTTGTCTTTTAAATTAACATTTGTACACACGCCCACTAGAGCCGCAGAGCCGAAACTAGGACCTTGAAATATGACGACAAAGTAATGCTGTCCTCTTAGAAACCCTGTCTTTCCTCTTATACCATCCGATGATTGGGCCACTGGTTTTCTATGTAGAGTTAGGCAGTCGTCCTTGATGTATATGTTCTTGGAAGTGCCCTGTCCATTCCAAGCGCACTCATAAGCGAGGGCTTTGGATCTAAAGGTCTGTAGCTCTGAGAAGTGTTTTGAGTTTCTGAAATGTCTTGTGCCCGCGTCTTCGAATTTGGATCGCCAAATGATGGAGTCTTCGTCACTGAGGAGACTGTACCACTTCTTACATACCATACTACATCTTATGAGGTCTTTAAAACTTGTGTATATGAATATTCTCTCTAATACGAAATGGGGCAGGAGAGACATCATGTCAGCCATTTTGTTTTAGGAAGGAGTGGCGTAATCAGTTACTCCCACGCCTTCTCTGAGCGAGTGCCGCTTGCAGGTCCGAGGCGAGGTATTCTTCTCCTGACTTTTCTTTTTAAGTCCTGTTTCTACTATAACTTTTATACCGACTCAGAGGTTGCTGCAAATTTGCTACAGCGGGGTGGCTGAAAGCCACGCTATTACCCGCAACTAAGAGAAGTAAGACGACTTAGATCTATACACTCACTGACCTGACACCCCGATAGACTGCCTGTTATTATAATTATATATATATATATATATATATATATATATATATATATATAATTATATATATGTATATAACATGGTTTTGAGGAGTATATGGAGTATATAGCCCTGCCAAGGAGTATTTGCAGAAATATCGCCCGAGGGCCGTAGGCCCGAGGGCGATATTTTCGCAAATCTTCGAGTAATTTTCGCAAATCTTCAAAAAATTGCAAAATCTGCAAAATTTACAGCCCTTGATAAAAAGGTATCCTATGGTATCAGTGGCTCATTGTTCATGTGGAATTTATAGCTATGATAGTGGTTGCATGGTTAACTTCCTTGATCAGAAATTTAGAATGCCAACTGCTTAGCAGGGCATGCACGACGTGCCCTTGTTTGTATCATGCATTTTAGCTCTGGAATGGCAATTATGCTGGTATATAGATGTTAGTCTCTCAAAGGAAAATGTAGAATTAGGCCTAACTCGATCCCCTACCTATCCAATTTCCATAATGATCATATCTTATTCATAATTTCATGATATAGAATTAGTATCTGAACAATCAGATTATATTTTCTTTCCTTTTTCTCTTAATTCTCCTCTTTCAACTGATTCTCTCATAACTAAGTACTGGAGAGATGGGGAACAAGCCAACTAGTCAATCTGATCATGACATGGTATGATAGCTATAATATTGTCATAATGTCGAGTTTATTCACATAAAAATTATATGACACTGTGCATGTATGTGTGCCTCTAAATTTTAGTCAAATACCTCCTAATTAATGCCCATACCTATTATTACAATAATTTTTATGGACCAAA
>NW_003549288.1:5554-6995 GCF_000090795.2 Amphimedon queenslandica | reverse complement strand
TTAATGTTATTATTTAAAAGTTATGGATCACCTTACAATGTAAAGTAGAATTTGCGTCACAAGAGTAGGATTTTCATTTCGTATTTTCGTTGGTCATTCGGAATCCTACTCAATCTTGTTTTTTTTAATTTTTTATGTTCTTGTTTGTGTTAATTTTTTTATAATATTTATATTTTTTCAGTTACAATTGTGATACTTTTTGATTTTACACAAACAATAAGTTTCTTTATTATTGTTGTCATTGTTATGATTTTACAGCATTTATGAGGGACAGCTTTGATTGAATTGAATAGATATGGTGGAGCAATATCTACTAATCTGATGACAAGTGAAATAAATACTATAGTCTTGATGTGAATCATTGTTCAAGAAGCTCTATCTTCCCAGTAATCCTGTAGCTATTCCTACAGGTTCTTCCTGTTGTCAAGTTCATCATCACTCAGTAGTATTATAAATATTGTTTTGTGTTCTTGAAATAAAATAATTCATTACACACTTGATATATGCAAGATTAATACCTTCTCTTAGCTGGAAATCTCCACTAAGTATTGCAATTTGATTCCAAGCATAGCTAGCTACGTAAAAGATTACTTGCTGTTCCCAGTTTTGAGATCTATCCATCTGCATCTGAGCATGCGCGACCACGCCCAAATTTTTGGAGCACATGCTTCTCTTTATTTAATTAACAAAATGGCGGCACAAGGTAAGCTGGTGCGATCCAACAGTCACAGTATCACTTTTTCCTTTCTTGGAGAATGATTCTAGGGAACAAGGACCTGCGCATACCCTGTTGGAGTAGAATGGTGTAAGAATTAGCCTTCTATCACCAGGCAAGATCGATATATCGACCGACAACTGGATTGACAGGACTTTCCTGATGATGATGATGATGAAGATGAAAAAAGGTGGCTGAACAAAACGGCCGGTTTGCAGATTTTTGATTTTTCTCCCAGAAAAGGTCTAGAGCCACGCTAGTGGTACCATTGGAGTCCTCTGGTCAAGATAAGGTCCTCTAAGAAGTCTGGTAAGCATAAGAGCTCGTTTTCCCGGTATAGCAAGGCTGCAAAAGTCGTGGCAGCCATTTTGTTTGGGGGTGAATCCTACTTAGTAACGCTACTGCGTTACTAATACATGTACATGTAAGTTGTTTTGATAACACCTTGTCACAATCATAATTGAATTCCATTTCAATACAGCATAATGACTTGTATAATTAATATGTGTACAGTCAATAGTTGAGTATTATGTAGAGCTTTTATATTAATGATACATGTACATCATTCTACATGCATTCTTCAATCATTCAATGATTTATTTATTAAGTTAATAAATGTAGAACATTTCATGGTTCATGTTGTTATTGTGACCACTCACCTGACTTGTGTTACAGTGTCTTGTCCCATTAATACATGTATTATACTGAAGTGCATGTATAACTACA
>NW_003549288.1:0-3340 GCF_000090795.2 Amphimedon queenslandica | reverse complement strand
GTATAATCATGCAGTGAATTTAATCTTATCACAATGCTTCACATTCTTAGGGCAAAAGTGTATTTGAGCTGCTGAAACTGCTGGAAAAAGGTGACAGATTGAAACAGCCTAAAACGTGTACACTAGAATTTTACAAAACATTGCGGAATTGTAAGTGCAGCATGGTTATATATTAGTACCATCTGATAATCTGACCTTTGTACAGAGAGCTATTTTGCATAAATTTAACAACATAGTATGAAGATATTGAATTGCTGTATTATTTCTATCATGTAACAACTAGTGCACAATAGTTGTCAGTTTATGTAGCAAGTGACACATCCTTTTATTTGTGTAATAAGGCTATTGAGATAATTAAAAATTACTTTAATGAAGTTAAGATCCACTTTTAGGTTGGGAACTAGAGCCTGAGAGACGACCAACTTTTGAAGACCTTGTCTATCAGTTTAATACCATGATGATGTCTCCCAAAAAATATGTAAAAATAAAAAAGAATAGAACTTTGAGAGGAACTGTGTGTACAAGCAATTTTCATACAGGTAGAAATGAAAACACTGGCTTCATTGATTGCTTACATGAAGATTCCAATGATAAAGATGATTATGTTGATTGCTTACCTGAAGATTCTAATGATAAGGATGATTATGTTGATTGCTTACATGAAGATTCTAATGATGGTTACGTTGATTGCTTACATGAAGATTCTAATGATGAGGATGATTATGTTGATTGCTTACATGAAGATTCTAATGATAAGGATGATTATGTTGATTGTTTACAGGAAGATTCTAATGATGGTTACGTTGATTGCTTTTATGAAGACCCCAATGATGCAGTAGTAATGAAGACGCTGGCTACTTTAATTGCTTGAAGTGAATGAGACGGGTATATTTTGACTGTTTTCATTGATTAATTTTACACTAAAGTAAATACAATCTGGAGATACTATAGCTATTTATATTTAGTTATGTTTTATTGTTTTATTGTCTGACCCTTTTTATGACCTTTTTATTTTAATGTAAAGCCCCAGTTTTGATCTTTTAATGTTATTCTATTTTAATTGTTATCATATTATGCATCCAAGTACTCTTGGCCCTGGGAAAAGCTATAAGACAGGATCTTGTAAAGTGTACAATACAAAATATAGTCAATAGTGAGGTAGTAATATTCCTTAAAAGGTGAGTGCCATCTCTTATAAGCAAAATTAACTGCTATAAGCCGTAAAAAGATCTAAATGAGCCTGTCCTTGCATATAGCTGAAGTTTGAAAAATTTTAATAATGCTTTACATGTATATGGCTGGTATTCCGTTGTAAATTTAGTTTGCCTACACTGATATAATCCTCCGTTTAGGTCTAATCTACACTTAAATCTATTTCTAGTAGCAATTTTACATTAAAATAATTAACTTTATTTCAAGAAATAATTATGGTATAACATTGAAGAAATCAAGCTAAGTGCTTTGCAGTTACTAAGCTAAAAACACTTTATGCTACAGAAACAGTGACAAAGAATAATATGCAATGTGTGTCTTTATGACCAATACAATGATACAAGTACTTTATGTACATGGCTGTTGGAGCAAATTTAAAATTTAATAAAAAAATAATTTTGGTCTGAATCAACTCAAACTTTTGAAAACATGTTGTAAATCATAAGAATTATATAAATAGTAAATTTTCTTTATTTCAATTTTGGAAAATTTTGCTTGTAAGGCTGTACTTTAATATAGAAACTTTGGCCTGGTGTATGAGTAATTTTAAAAATCAAAAAAACCTAAACAAACTTTCTATGCAATATAAGAACAAATATATGCACCAGAAAATATTTTAAAATGGCAAATTTTTCTTGCAAACTTTGGTCAAAAATCCTATAGGACAGGCCTACAGGGTCACAGTTGTTGTGCTTATGATGACTTAGTAAAAATTATTGCAGCTGGAACACACTAAGCTACTGGTAGAGTAGATTTACCTACATGTACTGCTATTGCCATTGCCAATTTACAGTATACCCTTACTGAGTGCACTTCATTGGCACACTATTTTAAGAGTTTAAAAATGATGAAGTGATTTAGCAATCTTTATTTTAACTTGATTTTGTCTTATTAAAATGTCATAATTATTCACATGCAAACACTAGAACAGAATACAGAGACAAAACAATTTACTAATAGGCAACATTTAAAAAGAATTAAACTCAACCTACAAATTTGATTCAGAGTACTGACTTTAATATTTAGCTATATCTACAAATACAAGATTAAACTTATAATTATTTCAGAAACAACTGCGCAAGGAAAGGATTTTTATAGTACAACTTAATATAAATAACACACTGCTTATACTTTATACCAAATTACTATTATAAATTAACTCATAAAAGGCATGAAACTCATGCAAATTCTACAGAGGAAGTAATTTTTGCAGTTACTTTCACTGATAGAAACCAATGTTGTCGTTAAAAATTTTTTGGCATCAAGTTAGCTACATAGACATTTTAGTTGTAGGTGCCTCCAATCCAATTTTTACAGTTACATCAGTAATTTGTGTAGATCTACATGAAGCTGTTGCACTTGTGTGTAGTAATTAATGCTAGCATTTTAAGTAAAATTGGCTGCAATTTAAATTATTTTACTTTTAAAGTAGAATAAATCAAATTTAAATAATTCTTTTAAAACTTTTTGTTAGAGTTGTTCACATGAAAGTCATTAATACTCTTGTTAATACACAATCAAAATGACAAAAAGTTTAATATCTTAGACTAGTCATACTGTAAATGTTTTGACTCTTAATTATTTTTAAAAAATTTTAGCAACTACCCTACACAAAAATAGTCAGGCGGGGCCTGACCCTCGCCTGACTAACACAAAAAGGGGTCTGGCTGCGCCAGACTAACACATTATTTCAAACTTTTAATTTCACTTGCGTGGGCGGATGACTTCCTCCTACTCCTACTTTTATCATAATATCTATGCTTTTATCTAGTAAACTTTTATCGGGTCCCTGCAAAAAATAATTCAGCTCTACCCATAATTTGCAAATTCTCTCACATGATCCAGTAAGTTAGGAGGAGCTTAAGTTAGCTCTGAGCTGAGCTTAGCCCTTGCACTAATTATGGCTTGGTTGTTTGGTTCTAAACTAAGTAAGTGAGATTAGCACTAATAGATCTATTACTATTATTGCTATATTATAGATCAACTGAATAAAAGAGCTTATCATGAGACAGTATTAGTAGGTGATTCATTGTATGTTTGGGCTGGTGCTCAAGATGGTTCACCCAAAGTACATGATAGTGTAGAGAAGAGAAGGATCACTAGTAATAAACATAAAAAATTAAAAAAA
>NW_003549287.1:4091-6995 GCF_000090795.2 Amphimedon queenslandica | reverse complement strand
GACACGTGGACTAATGGGCATATTTAATGGAGATATGAATGATGATATGACACCAAGAGGAAGCACTGAGCCATTACCACTGGACTCCACACTACAAACTATTCATGAAAGATTTGGCATCACATGTAAGTCATATGATAATGATGTAAACGTTATTAGCTTTATTAATGTCTAGGGATTATCAGTGATCCAAGTGACAGCCTTTTCTTCTATGATTTTCCAAAGAGGTGGTCAACATATTACGATCCATCATTCACTCCTGTCTATGAGCCAGAGTTCACTGATGCCAGCTTGGAAGAGAAAGCAAATGAAATTTGTGGTAATGATAATTTTTGTAAGTTTGATATAGCAGCTACTGGAAGAACTGAGATTGGAGAAGCAACACTCAATGGAGGGAAAATATTTGAAGCAATCGTAAATCTATCTCAGCCAAGTAATTTATTATATCAACAAGATTCATATTGAATACTTTTTTAGTCATTTGTGATCCACCTTGTGTCCATGGTGCATGTGTAAGCACTGATGTGTGTGCTTGTGGAGAAGGTTATGAAGGAAGCACTTGTGATTCAATAGGTAATTCATGATTACGGGTATAAAATGTAGTTTCATAAATTTGATATAGTTACCACAGAATGTATACAAAATCCCTGCAATGGTGGAGATTGTCAGTATCATGCAGGTAGCTACATATGTACTTGTCTGCCTGGATTGACTGGAGATTTTTGTGAAGAAAATAGTGAGCATGAACTTATTTTAAACATTTTGTTATCATTACCAATAATTCCAGTTCCTACTACAACAGTTGATGATGCTGATAATGTTGGTCTAGCTGTTGGATTGACTGTTGGGATATTGATTCCTCTTGTGATTGTGACAATGATTGCTGTTATTGTCCTGGTACTTGTGATTGTTCGACATAAAAGAAGCAAAAAGGAAAGTGAGAGAAAATATACAGATCAACAAGAAATGAAACAAGTGCCAAAAAATGTGTACAACTAATAGTAGATTACTCCAAGTAACTATAACGCTTCATATCATTAGTTGATTTAGTTAGCTGCTACACTCTTTTATATGCTGTTTTTTAGTTTCTTTTGTGAATTGTTTTGTAGCTATCATTTTTTGATATAATCATTGAGACACAAAAAAGTTAAATAGAAAATGATTCATATATAAAGCTATCTATAGCTGACCTTTTTACCAGGAAGCTCTTCAAATCTCGTACAATAATTAATAATAAATGAATACATTTTTGCCAAAAGAGAATATAATGTGATTATTGATTTCTATAATGATAATGTAATCTTGTAGTACCATCTTCTCAATTTGCCTCTTCTGGTGATTAACTCTTAGGATAATTAGTGCTAAACGATTATTTTATTTTATTTAATTTAATTTATTTCTGAGAGAAAGAAATAATATAATTTACTGATATACATGTACTTATATAGTGTAGTAAGGCTGATTCTAATCACATTTGGATTGCAATAATTACAATTAATTAATTGGATTATAAAAGTTATAAATTTTATAACTTCAAGGTCATTAATATTCATATGCATTGGGTTGCATGTCACAAAGCTCGAGTAAAGAGAAGACTGGGAAAAGATAGACGAGATGGATGCTGTTCAAGAAGGAGAGAGAACTCCAGTGCAATCTAAGAGAAGACGCTTGTAAGATTATCTCGGCAATTGATCGAATATACATATCAATCTATTATTAAAATATGATTAATATTGTATACTTTATATATATATGCTACGTGATTTTCACACCTAAGTTTTATTTTCTTTCCCCCTCGTTCACTAGGGCCCACCACAGACACAGAGCTCAGAGTATCATCCAGTTTCAAAGCCTCGACCAACTAGAAGATGAAGTGACACACGGGTACTACGAGACCACCCCAACCAGACAAGGGAGTCGCAAACGTGTCATTCTCATCGAAATCCTCAACGGTAGCGAATTACCAGTGTCAATATTACATTTGCATCCTTTTAATTAGGGTTGTTATGGTGGATTTGTTTCGGACAATTATCCTGCCTTCTTCATAGTAATTCCCCTCTCTCGTTATGGCAACAGTTCTCACTTATCGTGTTGATACTAATATTCACTGTATCGTTTACATGTCTGAGTATTCTTAAGAGAGCATGTCTTAGTCACTTTGGTCTCCTATTCTTACGAGTCTCTAGTATCCTAATACTGGTATCGGACTGGTTTTATTTGCCGCTGGTGGGCGGAGTGATTGGAGGCGTGGCTTGTTTCCTATCGCTGATGAGTGGGTTATGGAATTTATCAATTTTGGACAAGTAAGAGGAATAGAGGATATTGACAGATTGAAGTGTACAGTGTGAACATTAAGTCATGTCATGACATGTGTACTGTACATTATGTAGTAGCATATGTACATGTATGTAGCACTATCAAGCTTAAAATTTAATTTCTATCGACCCAAAAAAGATCAATTGTTGCTACATGATAGAGAAAAGTAATTGATCATTACTATTGTTGGTACGTTGTATATGTAGTTCTCATAGCTCATTAAAGCATAATTGCGTGTTCTTGTAACAATCAACTTACAATATGATCTCTTACATCTACAAATCAACTTACAATCTCTACATTGTTGTAAGGACAATGCCATTTTTTTCTATAGTAAATAAAGTCTTGTTTTATGAGTGATTTTGTAAAATTTATTTACTAGCGTGTTCTTTAACAATCAACTTACAATATGATCTCTTACAACTCTACAAATCAACTTACAAGCTCTACAATACAGTGTATTATTGTTGTAAATACAATGCCACCTTTTCTATAGTAAATAAAGCCTCTTGTTTTATGAGTGATTTTGTAGAATTTATTTATGAGCATTGGCATCATGCTGATGTTTGGAATTCTTATTTTTGATAG
>NW_003549287.1:0-2003 GCF_000090795.2 Amphimedon queenslandica | reverse complement strand
CTATTTTAATTCATCAACAGCTGCCCTTGGTCTCCTATTAGTATCACTACACATTATGTCACTATTACCTCAACTCTACTCACGACTAACAGAATACACTCCGGCCACTGTCCTACCTGTCGCCATCGTCACGTACCTCTGTCTTCTTTTAATCAGTCGAGTGGATGTGGGCGGAGTCAAGTTCTCGATGTTCGTTGTATTGGTGGGTGTGATTTTTCAGTGGTACGGATTGAGGAAGTGGCTGCCTTTGGGTGTTGAGTTAGGTGCGTGTCATTCTTTTATTGTATTCGTATTTTTTGTGGTTGATTGTCATGTTAGCAAGCCAGTGTGCGCCGCCCCACAAGTGTATTTTGACATGTTTAATTTAGTGAGTTGTCATTTAAAGAGTTGTGTCTCAGTGTCTCTAATAAAAGGACATATAATTAATGTCCTGTTTTAGCAATAGATAGTCCAGAATATAGCCAGTTTGGTTTGCTACTACTGAAGAACTTTTTTGTACAAGCATGCAAGGGCCATTAAGATGTGCAAAAATGGTACACTTCAGATTTGAAATATATTTGAAAATAACGATTGAAAAGAATCACTATTAAAGTCCATTTGCATTCACCTGAGCCCAGGAAGTGATTACAGACCCCACCCAATAATTAACACAATGGCTATGCAATAGTATTGTGAAAAGTATGGCTATACTTTCTGCATGGGTTATACAACCAACTTGAAGCTAAAAAGCTACAGCTACTTCTTAAACACTACAATAGATGCGGCAAAAGGAGAGGAATGCACTGGTATGTTTATTTTTACAATAGAACTTGTAAGTCAAAAGTTATAGTAAGAAAACAAGGGCTCAGGTGAACACAAATGGACTTTAGGCTTATTTTGTTTGGTTTTAATACAAATCCATGTCCCGTGCTCTGTTAAAGTTTGTTGGCACTCATCATATCAATTGTTGGCATCATTGCCAGTCTTCATTCTCCCTATCTCTCTTCTCATTTTTATTGCTTGTGTAGGCATAGTAAAGGACAATAGTCTGCCAGTCGGCAATGATGCTAAAAAAAGGCGTCCATCCTATACTATGATGGTTGGACGGATGATAAGAAGACTATCAACTGTACAGGAGCAAGAGGAGGATATAGAGGAGGAGGAGGAGGAGGAGGAAGAGGAGAGAGAGAATGGAGGAGTAGCAATGAGTAGTATTCATCGGAGGAGGTTATTAGAACTTCTAATTGAACAAGAGGCCGAGATTAGGCATTTCGAAGTAAAGAAGCTAAGACAAGGTAAGAATTATAAAGCTTCTCCTATTTTTGCTAGTTTTTTTTATGATGTAAAGTATCATTATGATTGTTAAATTTTATTTCTTTTTTCTAGTAATTTTGTGCCTTATTGTATTGGCTGTGCTGTGTGCTGCTTCAGTGTAATCATAAACTTTATTATTATTTATTTTATGCAGTAAAAATCCAACATTAAGAGAATAGCAATTATTTATTTTTTGTCACTATAATCTTTGTACAATAGAAATTTCATTTTGATGATTGATTATAATTTTGCTTTAAAGTTATCATTAAAAAAACTCACAAACTTCATTGGAAACCAGCTATTTTGCATATAGTATCCAATAGTCTATGCCACATACTGCTGCCTGTGTTCTTTCCTGATACCTTCTTCTTAACAGTACACATGATGGAATCTCTAACAGATACACTGATATTAGTTAATGATATCCAGTGACTAATGATTTCGTCCTCTTTGGGTCCATTATTAGCACTTGATATTGAGATCAGGTCAGTAATCGAGATCAGTTGACTCAAGTAAGTCTCTTTGAACATTTGTGATTTATCTGCAGTGTATGCTAGAGTTTGAGGTGAGAGGGAGAAGAATTTATTGATAAAGGAGCAAGTGAGATCCTTTTCAAAGTGCCCCAATAGCCAGTGAATAATATCCTCATGAATGTCTTTTGTTAATGTGGAATCATGCCCATGCATGCCCTCACTGTTATCTTGCAAGGC
>NW_003549285.1:5691-7004 GCF_000090795.2 Amphimedon queenslandica | reverse complement strand
TTGCCAAAACTATTGTCTTACCATCTAATTTTACTTTCAGTTTTTTTGTTACTTTATAAGCAGTGGCTCTCACTTCTTTTTTTGGAATGCCACCTACAAGCATGTATCTATTCATACTCTTCCTTCTTGCTTTGCCTTTGGTTCCTGCTGCTATTGTTGTTAACACTAGCCATCAACTGGAAGGAATTTTATGTAATGAAACTAAAATATTAACTGGTGATCTTTCTCTTTACCTTGACTCCAGCATTACTCACCAGATTATGTCTAATGGTGTTTTCTGTCCAGTTAATATGAATCACTATTCTCTCACTATTACAAGTGACTCCAATGATTCATTTGCTGTCATTAGTTGTACATTTAGTGACAAGTACTGGACAAGAGGATTCGCATTCTATGGCACCAATGGATCACTAACAATGAGAGGACTCCGTTTCACTAACTGTGGTACTAATCTCACTACATTAGATGATGACATCAAAATCATTAATTCTACCACTTCTTCTATTCATTTCACTAAACTTCATGCTGCTGTGCTAGTATTTACTGATATTGCTAGTATTACTGTTAGCAATGTCACTATCATGAAGTACAGTGGTTTTGCCATAGTAGCAGTTAATCTTCCTTATGCTGTGTTTGATTATCTTGAGGTCAGTTACAGTTACTCACAAAAAACTAATTTTGGAATCGGTAGGGGATTGTTACTCCTTTTCTTTAATCGTATCACAAGAGCAATTATAGATGCTCCGACTCAATATCGAGTAAATATTTCTAATTCCACCTTTCATAAAAATTCATATAAATACTCCTATCAATATACTCATTATCGTTGTGCTTCAATGGTGCATGGATATCATAAATTATCCAATATGCCTGTTTTCAATGGTGCAGCTCTTACAATGCTATTCACACAAAATGATACTTCTCCTGCTATTGTCAGAATTCTAAATAGCAATTTCACTTTCAACAATGAGTATTTTGCTGGAGCAATGATCACTCTCAGTTTTAATTCATCTATTGCATCACAGACAATAATTGATGGCTCTTATTTTGAAAACAATTTTATAAAAAGAGCATGTGACGGAGCTGCAATATCTGCAAATTTATATTTTGACAGAAAAAAATTAGCACAACCATACAGGCCATTAGAGATTACTAATTCAAGATTTAACAACAATGGATTTGGTGATGTCGAATCTAATTGGACTACAGGAGCAATAAAACTTGAAGCATATAAGCATATTAATGCTGGCTTCAAAACAGACGATGAGGTTGTCATCACATTTTACAACCTTACTTTTACACTTAACACTGCC
>NW_003549285.1:0-1352 GCF_000090795.2 Amphimedon queenslandica | reverse complement strand
TTCCCTTCACCTTGACACCAGCATTATTCACCAGATCAGGTCTAATGGTGTTTTCTGTCCAGTTAATATGAATCACTATTCTCTCACTATTACAAGTGACTCCAATGATTCATTTGCTGTCATTAGTTGTACATCTAGTGACAAGTACTGGACAAGAGGATTCGCATTCTATGGCACCAATGGATCACTGACAATGAGAGGACTCCGTTTCACTAACTGTGGTACTAATCTCACTACATTAGATAGTGACATCATTAATTCTACAACTTCTTCTATTCATTTCACTAAACTTCATGCTGCTGTACTAGTATTGACTGATATTGCTAGTATTACTATTAGCAATGTATCCATCATGAAGTACAGTGGTTTTGCAATAGTAGCAGTTAATCTTCCTTATGCTGTGTTTGATTATCTTGAGGTCAGTTACTCACAAAAAACTGAATTTGGTATTGGTAGAGGATTGTTACTACTTTTTTTTGATCGTATCACAAAAGGAATTATAAACGCCCCAACTCAATATCAAGTAAATGTTTCTAATTCCACTTTTCACAGAAATATAATTAGAAAGCAGCATCATTTTGACCGTTATCCTTGTACTGCAATAAAGCACCGTAAACTATCCAACATGCCTGTTGTCAATGCTGCAGCTGTTACAATATTATTCACACAAAATGATACTTCTCCTGCCATTGTTAGAATTCTAAATAACTCTTTCACTTTTAATAATGAGTTTTATGTTGGAGCAATGTTGATTCTCAGTTTCAATTCATCTATTGATTCAAAGACAATAATTGATGGCTCTTATTTTGAACACAATTTTGTACTGTATTCATGCAGAGGAGGTGCACTATCTGCATCATTCTTTTTTAATAAAAGAAAATTAACAAGACGTAGATACTGGCCACTAGTAATTTCCAATTCAAAATTTAAAAGCAATGGATTCAATGATGATAGATCAACTTCAGGAGCAATAGATGTAACAGTATATAAAATTCTTAATTATTCAGAACCAGAAGGTGTAGTTGTTATCTCATTTTGCAGGCTTACTTTTGAACTTAATGCTTCTCCAACATTTGGAACATGCATATCTATTGCTTCAAGTACTTTTCCTATAAAAGGTAATAACTATTTGACTGTTTTTATGAATTCAATAGTTGCTTACAACAATCCAAATCCATCTTTGAGAAGGCTAAGCAATCCAGCTAGTTTGTTTCATTTTTATAATACTTTTAACATTTCTCTAAATGGAACTGTAACAGAACCGAGCAACTTTTCTTACAACTATTGTTCTGTATTTAAATTAATGAGATCACAGGCAGTACTTGAAGGACATCTGCTATTTAATGCAAATA
>NW_003549284.1:6027-7005 GCF_000090795.2 Amphimedon queenslandica | reverse complement strand
GATGTAGATATAGAGAACAAGTAGTTCAGATTAGGATCTAATCCTCCTATTAGACCTTCAGTAGTATCATCTGGGAATACTCTCATTCCTGTCTCTACTTGTTTCTTCTTTTTGAGGAGCTATACAGGTAATATACAGTATACTGACTAGCTTAGTTGGACAGCTAGACAGCCTTAATTGGACTACAATTTCTCAAGTAGACAACCATCATGAGACATTCTGCCCAGAACTTCTTCGGTAAGTTAGCATCAATCAGCATTGATCAAATTGACTTCACTAATGTGCGATACATTCTCTCTTCTTCTTCATTTTGTTCTGGTGTCTTGGGCATTGTCAACTAATGTTAGATTCCTTCTGCTCTTAGGTATTCTTTGAATTCTGTTGACAGATATTCTTCCCTGTTATCTGTATGTAGGGTTTGTAATTGATATATATAGATTCTTTCTCTACCATGGCTTTCCATTCCCTGAACTTCTGGTATACATGTACTTCTGATTTGTGTTCCAAAACATATACCCAGACTAAGTGAGAGTATAATGATCAATAAATGATATGAAATGTTTACCACTTAAAGATTTGTTCTTCATCTTCCCACATACAACACTGTGTACGAGTTCTAGTGGTTTACCAGCTCACTTATTCCATTCCTTCATTGGAAACTTTGTTTTGTGTAGTTTCCCCTCGGGTTCACATGATCCAGGAGACTTAGTGCCATTGAAAGTAAGCCCAGTAACTAGCTTCTTGTTGTAGGTACTGCTCCACCAAGTGATCATATCTTTGGTGCCAGGTGCAGTAGCCAACACTCACATCCTTCTTAGTGACATTGGCTTTTGATTACTGTTCTCCCCTCCACTGACACAGTTCCTAGTGATGTTACACCAACCACTCTCTTTATGATCAGTAATTATACAACCTGAGCAGCATAGAAGGTGACTCTCTTCTCTCTATGAGCTTAGCAACTCTTAATAATTGTATAGG
>NW_003549284.1:0-1323 GCF_000090795.2 Amphimedon queenslandica | reverse complement strand
CTTCCCTTGACTGAACAACAGGTGAAGGGGAAGGAGTAGGTGGAAAGCTGACTGATCGTGCAGGGAAGAATCTTCGGCCACGACGTGGATGCCCAAGGGCTCTAGTAGTAGTAGCTGTAGTGGTAACAACAGAAGCAGCTATAGTAGAGAAATCAGGTCTACCCCGACTGCCACGCTTGGTCTTTCGCATATTTAGGACAGTGAGTAGAATTCTAAAAGACAGTACACACAGTACAGTGAGATAAGAAGAAAGCACGTTTTTCGCTGTGATTTTGACTGCGCATGCGCGACCCCGCCCAAAAAGTACGAGAATTGGGGGGTCCTCACTTTTTTCATACCGCAGTTTGCAGTTCACTCTGCATCTGAACACTAAGCCTAGCTAGTGCGCATGCGCTGCGTGTTAGCCTCACCTACATTAGGCACCTGATCACTCACGTGACTGATATACCACAATATAGGGCGTATTCATTACTCTGATTTGAATAATTAGAAATTACGGTCAATGGGGGCAGAGCGCATTACAGTAGGTCGGCACGGGTGTTCTTGGACATTTAGGCCTGGTTTACACGACTACGTTTTAAAGTAAAACGGATATATTTTTAGCCAGATAAGGGTCTCGTTTACACTAAAACACAAGAAAACGCATATCAAATCCGAACAAAAGAAAAACGAATACCAAAATGGATAACTCTATAAACGAATGATAAAGTCCAATAAAAACGCAGCTGCTGGATTAGTGTAAACACCTGAAAACAGTAATAGCAAAAACGATGCAGATTAGGCTAGCGTCGTCGTGTAAACGTGGCCTTAGTTTGCGCAGAGAAATTTTGAAATTTTATGGTTGCCATGGTGACACTGTGCATAACAACCTTTTAAATAGATTTTTTACTTCTTGTGCCTTGTGGTGGAGCTACAGGGTCAAAATGGAGTCTATTTGTTTTAGCAAAACGAGAGCTTCAAGTAGCTCTTTGTTCCATGTTACTACGACTTTCTAGTCAAAAGTTATGGATGATAAAGGGTGGAACTTACACATGAGTCTTTTAGCTAACTGAAGGTTTTCTCTGAAGTAAGGAACTACTCATAAGGTAGCCTTATGTAACTGACCCCTTTTCAAGTAGACTGTTGCTGTACTGCCACGTTTTTGTCTGTTACCATACCAGAGCAAACAGTATAATGGTATGTGGCCACCTGGAGCTAAAAGTATTTTATGGACTGTGGACACATGATGTACTTAAGAGAGGGGCTTTTGCCTTTCTTTTCTTTAATTCAGAGCTCAAGAGTGACATTAAGAGGTTGAATGGGTAAATGGGATAGTTTAATAGA
>NW_003549283.1:6083-7006 GCF_000090795.2 Amphimedon queenslandica | reverse complement strand
CATGATCAAAGGCTGGGCAAATGTTGAAAGCAACATTATTGAATGTAGTGTATGTTGGGTTTAAGAGAGAATTCTTCATTTTTATAATTTGCTCTGATGCCTATATGTATTTGTACATGTTTTGTTGTGGAGCAATTAATTTTGAGTTGATTCTGATCAATATTAGATTGTTTCAAGTTTTTAAAGTTACTCAAAAATCGAATCAATGTATATACCAAATGAATGTCATTATTATTCTTATTGTAGGATTTCAAGAAATATGGTGTGCAGATTAGAGTAAAGTTTCGTAGTGAGGAGTCATTGCATGTATTGGATGCACGTCATCAGAGTGGAGGAGAGAGGAGTGTCTCTACTATGCTGTACCTCATGGCATTACAAGATATCACTAATTGTCCTTTTAGAGTAGTTGATGAGATAAATCAGGTGAGAGGATTATTAGTGAGAGAGTGTTATTAATATATTCATTGAGAATATTGTGTATTACAGGGAATGGATTCTATTAACAAGAGATCAGTTTTCAATCAGATAGTCAGGACTGTAAATCAAAGAGACACTCCACAATACTTTGTACTTACACCAAAGGTAATGATAATATAACAACTACCGTATAAGATGAAATGTTGACGGGGATTTAATATTGGCGGATTGATGGATTTATATAAAAACACCAAAATAAAATCTGCAAGAAATAATTCCATTCATGCGTGTGACCACACCCACATTAATTTTAGTTAAAAGCATGGTTAAAAGCAGCTAGCTAACATGGCTTTACTATGTTTCTTTAAGCCAGTCTCTAAACCAGGTGATAAAGAATACAATCTTCCAGAAATTAGGTACAGTCTTTGTCTGATAATAATGTTCTCCACGAACCACAACACTTAAGTAAAACCCCGCCTAAGGGTGGGGATGTAATTAAATTGTCG
>NW_003549283.1:0-3575 GCF_000090795.2 Amphimedon queenslandica | reverse complement strand
ATTCATGTTTTACATTGGAGTTGAACCAAATTCAACTCCAGCGTCAATATGACGTCAGGACTAGTACATGTATCATATTGTAAACCTTCCTTAAGTGGTGAGCTTAAGCTAACAAGACATAATGTGTGTACATATACATGTGCATGTACATTTATTTGTGTTTTTAGAACTGGGAGTGTCTTAAACAAGGAGCAATACCTAATGATGGACTGTGGCCTAAGGAGAGATGTGCTCATGCCAGTACTATTATCAATGGTGTCTCTACCTCACCTACGCTAGTAGTGATTGGTGGAGGGGATAATAGTAATCAACCAGTGAAGGATTGTTTGTTATTAGACACAAACCAGTACAATTGGATGAAGGTATTAATACATTACACTGACATTATATTACATACATAGTGCATAGTTGCCAACCGTCCCGGAATGTCCGGGACAGTCCCGGATTTACTGCTGTTCTCCCGAAAGGGTCCCGGATTGCTCTCTGTCCCGGATCAGCCATTTTTACAGTCACACCCATACAAAATTGACCACTCCCAGTAATAAAAATTCAATTATTACCAATTATAATCATAGCTGCATGAACACTGAACTCAAAAGTTAAAATTAAGCTCAAAAATGAACTCAAATTGCTACTCAGGAACTGCTGCAGAAATGTAAGAAGTGATCATCATTAATCCTAGTGGGTGTGGTTCCAAGGGTGTGGCTTTCTGTCCCAGAATTCAGTGACAGAAAGTTGGCAACTATGATAGTGTATAGTAGGGTGGGTGAAATTTTTGGTTAAGATTTTGCAAATTGAACAAAATTGTAATTTTATTTGTATAGACCCTTTAGTGAGAAGGATTATGATTAATTTTGTGTTATACCTGTCAGTTATAGTGTCCACACATGTACATGTACAATAATTAGTTGCCATTTTTATGAGTTTAGAACAGTGTTTATGAAGCCTTTTGTCCAGTCAAGTAGTTGACTGAGTTCAGCACAACAGCATCTTTTGGTGATTATGCTTGTCAGCCATTGGATAATTACATAACGTTTTAATATTTTTTCTCTATAGTATTATAGTCTGTCCAGGTTGACTTCAGATCTTATTATTTATGCATGATTGTGGTTATTATAGAGCTCAGATGTTAAGTGGATCCAAAGTGGGCGCTAAGTGGTCCAAGCAGCCACAAAAAATTTTGCATCATAAGCAAAATTTTGTATAATTAATAAAAAGACAGTCATAAGCTTCTTTTGCTTTGGACTTCTTGGACACAGAATGAATATAGTTATAAACATTCAGAATGATTTCCTAAGTCTGGCTAGTCAGTCTCTTTCCTTGTTTTGCACTCTTCTTCCTACACTCGCCATTTTAAAAAATCACGCCCATTGTAATGGTGAAGGTGTGGTCTCTCCCAGAAATAGCAAAATGGAGGACAGGCTCAAGTGTTAAGTGGCTGCTAAATAAACTGATGGCGAGCGGCAACCATTTGATGTTTGGTATAATCTTGGTTTTCCATGTGTCCTTCTTCTATTTCACTTCATATTATACCAGCCAAGGCGCATCAGTTAAATAACTGTGCTGCAACAAAATCTTTAAGTTTGCAACTGTGCTGCCCGAGTTATTCAAATTCTTTTTGTCCTGAAGTCAACCCGGACAGACTATAGTAGTTTTCACCAAAAGGGATTCATTAGTTTTTGTATTTGTGGATTGGTTTTAGAAATATTATCAAGCAGTGATTCAAATCAGCCATTTTGCAAATGACCAGTGCAAATTTCAGTCATATACCCCATTATCAACCACTAGTGTTATTCTCTTTCAGTCTACGTTGTAAATCTTGTTACATGTATATCTTTACATTCTCTATTCCTTAGATTCCTCTACCTGATACTGTTACTGGTAGATATACTCATACTGTATCATCTTTTGTTCTTGATCCTAATCATGTGTTCCTGATAATAGTGGGAGGTGTTGTAAAGGCTGAACAGAAACATGTAGGGGGAGTAATGATATCGATTGGTACACCTGTTACTGATCCTAATATCACAATAGTAGTTGAACTAGGTAATATTAATTATTGATTTATGTATAATTTTATAAAATAAATATTTTACATGTATTGCTGTTGGTGAGGAGATAATTGGTAGTTCCATGAAAAAATAGCTAATACCTTAAGCCTACTATTTTTAGCGTCTACTAAATTTAGCGATATTAGCGAGAGAGCTTTAAATCGCTAAATTAAATAGATGCCAAAATAATTATTATTCATTATAATGGTTATTATGTATAGTTAATTTGGTTAAAAACGCTAAAATTAGTAACGCTAAACATGACTTTTGCTGATTTCGCTAAAATTAGTAGATGCAAATAATAGTAGGCTTAAGGTATAAAATCCACCATTTTGTTTCAATCTGAGCATGCTTTATGATAATTATGACATTATGTGGCACTATGTGCATCCGTGTGCATCTTAATTTTTGAGGTGTGTTAAATTTTGTTATTTTCGTGCTCACCTTAAATCCACGAAATTTAAACCACCTCTAATGCCATTCAATTGTATGTAGACTATGGCCAGAACACGAAAATTAGCTCACACTAATATTAACTTTTGAGCAAATTTCATTGAAAACACGAAATTTTGGACCCTCGAAAATTTGAACGTATACGGTATGAACTACATGTATTACTACAGACAATTTAAATTACATGGGTAGATTTATGATTGAGGCAGCATACAATCAATATCATTTTGTGCTAGTTAGATTTTGAAGTGCATCAAACAATGTGTTGCCTTTTGCTGTGCTCAACTTTTGTGATGATGTGGGTGGGGTAATTAGTAGGTGTGGTCAATTAAGTGGATTTTTTTACAAGAGTAAGCCTCCTTTGTGGTTTCTGATTGGTTTCATCACATACAAATTTTTTAAATTACATGTACTGTATGTTTTTGTCCTTTTCTCTCCCTCACTCAATCACTAACTTATTTTATTCCTTCCTTTTCCTTCTCCCTCCCTCTCTCCCTCAGTTTTTAATGATGGTCAATGGTCAGTGGGTCCAGTATTAGATTCATTTAATATTCCTTTATTGTATGAACTAATACTAAAAGAAAGAAGAAAGGAATTGATTGGAATGAATGAATACATGACAGATAAAGAGAAGGAGCTTCAAGTTATCAATGAGTTTTTACGTCATGATCTACAAGTGTCTAGAATTAACAACCAATCACTTCAGGAAGCACTTCTGGAGACTCAATCACTATCAAGTATGTGTACATGTATATTTAAATGCATAAATGTATGTACATGCATGCAACTGGAATGGCATGTACATGTAACTTTATATTTAAGGTAGAAGCTCCCATTGCCTTCATTAACTGAGTGAAACAGTCGTGTAGTTAATAAATGCCATAGAAACTGATACCAATGTATTTATATTGTATGAACATGTACGTGTATACTTTGAAACAAATAGCAACTACTGAAAAATGAATTGTACAATACATTTTTATAATATACATGTACATGTACATGTAGTTTAATTTTTACTGATGTTTTATTATAACGACACAATTTGATTGGTCAATTCAAACTGCATGT
>NW_003549282.1:5204-7006 GCF_000090795.2 Amphimedon queenslandica | reverse complement strand
ACAGTAGTGAATGATGGGTCAGTATACAGCAGTTATATAATGAATGGGGTCAGTCTAGTACTTATATGTAGTGAAGGATCAGAACCGGAAGAAGGAGTTCTATTCTTCAGTCATTAATAAACAAGGATCATTATTATTAATTTACTTCAATATTATTGTTTCTGTATGAACTACCAGTCATTCCTTTAGTCTGTGGAGGATATTAGTTATGAAAGGTTTATAATTATGGATATTCTTTACCTTTACCTCATTTCCATTGCCGTTTGCTGTATGACTATTAAGAGAAGACTAATTAATAATTATTATATATATTTAACTTAACATTTCTTTGTTCTTTATTTCTATAGAACTGAAGTTAATCTATTATTAATTACGTTAATACGCTTACTGTGTCTTTTAGCATACACCAGTATTATTACTAATACAATAATAATCAATGGTAAACATTAGCTTTTACTTACTTAAAGTAGATGATGTGATTATTACTGATGTACTGGTACTTATATTAGTAGTTAATGTAACTGATAATATACAATATTATGTATGTTTTAGTAAATAATGTATTAATTATACAGACCTGATGATGATACAGTAGTAGTAGGACTCATTGTAATTGAAGTAGCTAATGGTCCTTGCCTAATCACTCAACAGGAATGATAGTAACAGTGTAGTTTGTATCAGTAAGAGGTAGTCCAGCAATAGTAATATTAGTATCATTAGTATTGCTATTGTATATGATACTGTTTGATGTATTGATGTACTGTTTGGGCATTCAATGCCCACCACAACATATTCAAACAATAAAACCACACAGTATCATTACACAGTACCATACTGCCAATAAATACTGTATACTGCTTTATTTTGGCAATTTGGTTATAAAATTACATGTATAATTGGCAGTTTTTAATATGTCAATTTTGTGTACATGTGCATTACTGAGCATACACTGTACTCATTAATGATTAGTGGTTTTAACATTGACAATTCCGATTACAGACTGTCAATTGCCAAAATAAAACGCCCAATTAAAGTGCTATATGGTATACTGCAATACAAAAATGTATCCCTCCCAAATAATACAGTATTCAATGCCCACTACAGCATACTGTACCTGTGAGACAGTGGTTTCCTTCCCCGGTCAGTCCGTGGGTTACACGCTCCTACAGACTGTATCCTCTCTATTGTCACCCATGTGTGATTGGAGGTTCTGTAAAATCTGCTGTCCTCGACAATCTGACGTAAGAACGATATTACTCTATGTGTACCTTTAA
The DNA here is from genome assembly GCF_000090795.2 of Amphimedon queenslandica. Classification (NCBI taxonomy): domain Eukaryota; kingdom Metazoa; phylum Porifera; class Demospongiae; order Haplosclerida; family Niphatidae; genus Amphimedon; species Amphimedon queenslandica. Next base: position 5,732 of record NW_003549282.1, on the reverse strand, counting down.
TTAGAAAAAAGAATTTTTTAATGAAACATTAAAAAGGAGAATGATATCTCTCTAAAGTGTATTTGGATTGAATGGATTCACATAAGCTTGTTATAACTTTATATTCACTAATTTTATTGTAAAATCAATACTCCTTACCATATTTCTCAAGGTCTGGAAGGTTAATCTCGTCACAGAAGAGAACCAGCCACTTTCCAATTTGAGAAGGAGCCATCACAACTCCATTGGGAGTCCTCTTGTACTCACAGTAATGATCAAACCTCTTTAATAATAGCTCAGGGGTAGTGGCTGATGAGACATTAAGAGCAACAACCTGGAGAAAAATAGAAAGGGGAAAGAGAGTCAAACAGAAAAAACAAAGAAAATAACAAAGACATTTTCACATAGAAATATGTAAGCATAAAATCTCAACACGAGTAAAAATATAACACCATATAGATGTACATGTACATGTATGTGTGTCTGAGCTGAGTTAAAATTGACAAGTAATAAATATTGTATATTACATAGAATATATGTACAAGTACA
>NW_003549282.1:0-1396 GCF_000090795.2 Amphimedon queenslandica | reverse complement strand
AAACTTTGAGCAACTGTAACTCGCAAACAAAAAAGAGATTAGAAAATTCCCACATATTTTTTAATCTATGTACTTTTCTCTACCTATCAATGCTAATCTTGACCAAATAGAGTGAAACACAAAGATTTGGCTAGGAAAAGTGGTACATTCTTGAAAATATTCGGCTTTTGCTACCACGGATTGCTATGAAAACACAACGGAGCTAAATAAATTATCTTTTTCTCAAAGCTTAAAAAGAATTATAACTCAGGAGAGCTCAGTAAAAAAGATATTGACTAGGAATTAACAGGAATTTTCGTGACAGAATGACAGAATGACAACCCAACTGCATAGTACCCGCCTACGCAAGCGTGGCGAGTCCAATGAGACATGCACTGAGAAATTCAATTAATATCTTTATAGCCTCTCAGTGATGTTCATGATAGTAATGTATTGAATGATAGTTTTCTAATCAGTTTATCTAAACCATCATCTACTCTTGACGTATGATATAAATTTGTATGATGTTACACTAGTAACACTACATTGTATCTTGTGATGAGGGTTCTGCCTAGAAAAAAATTAGAGGTAGTTGGAGACTAATAATATTCCTTTTAAATAAATGTATACCATACTAGTATTGTAAAATATCATGCTTTCTGTACATGTACATGTATGGTTATTAGTATTAATTCAATGGTTGGTCTAAGTAATTAGCTGGTTGGTTTATTTGTTGATGTGGTCGTCCCAACCACCCTGACCTTCATATACTGTAGGTAGAATGATGTCTTGTGATGCATGCTGTATTTCCTGAAAATAATGACCCTCATCAATAAACGCCTGTCACTAATAGATTGAAACTACAAAAATATATAACTTTTCCAGAGTTATGCGTGTTTGATTTTAAAGGGACATAATCAGCTTAAGAATAATGCAATTGTCGAATTCCAAAGACTTGGGCTTGATTTTGAGTTTTTGCTTCTTTAATTTTTGAATTTTTCTCTGTGAAGCAATAAATGCTTCTAGAGGCTCTTATGCAAGGAAATATTCACAAAAATTAATGATCATCACCATAATAATGATTATTTATTAACGAATAAATTTGTCCCAGATTTTATTGTACATGTAAATCTGAAATACAATGTACAATCCTGTTTGATTAATGATTCTTGACCCTTGCTTCCTCTCTTCACTCCTCCATTATGATAGTTTGTTCAAAATTGTGACAGTAGTGTCTCATGCATTACTGAGTAGTGTCATGTACAGGTGTCACAATTCACAGCAACACTGACTGTAGTATCACATGATCCAATGAGACATGCACTGAGAAATTCAATTAATATCTTTATAGCCTGTCAGTGATGTTCATAATAGATAGTTGTCTAATTAGTTTATACATGTACGATTTATATATGTA
>NW_003549281.1:5608-7009 GCF_000090795.2 Amphimedon queenslandica | reverse complement strand
TCTGGGCCTATTGTTCATACTTGCTCCTGCTACACTGCAGTCTACTTTAAAGGTATTAGGAGAATCTCTCAGTGGAGAACTCACTTAAGCCATTTATAAGGCTGTACAATGTAAGATAAAAGAATTATAAGCTTTTAAAAATTATAAATTTGGTTGCGATCTTGAAAAATCAACCTCAACCATACATATAGGCTACCGCTTATATAATAAGCATCTATCTGAACTTCTAGGTTTTAAAAGGTCTGGCTGATTTGATGATACTGTAGTAGGGCCACACTGACTTTGCCTTTTTAAATTTTAAATAACTTTCTTATTTTATGTGCTATAAATGGCGGTGTTTCACTGTTGTGCATTACTTGGATTTTCGGTTCCTTTGATATAAGATAATATTAGAGCGAAGCTTGTCAAAGTGAAAGAAAAAAATCAAAGCACGAGGCCACTTAGAGAGTACTTACGCCATTACTACCACCTACGCTTTGTGAACACGTGGGCAGTAAACTTACTGACAGAAAAATGGTAGCGACTCAACAGCAGAGGGAACGGGAGGGGAATATCACGAAAGGACAAGGAATATGACTTAAATCACAGATGAAGACAATTATAAGCAACATTTAAGAAAAAAGAAGGCGCTACAAGTGAGTTATCTTGTTTTATAACAGTGAAACTGACCGTTCAGTATACTCAGATCTCGACTCAGATGGTTTCAGTTCTCTTCTTTGGTGAGGGCCACTACTGGCAGAATTACAGACTTGATGTACAAGCAAGACTTAGTGTGTTTGAGTTTATTTGTGATTTATGTCAGTGGTGAATCCGGTGATGAACCTGATCTGATGACTGATTCCTGGGCCAATAGTGAGTTAGATGCCTCTCAAAACTCTGCATGCCTCTCTCAATGATATTGTGGCTGCAACTGACACTGACAAGGACATTTGACTATATTTTATGTCTTATTTCAATGTAATTTTATTTTTAATAATAATTGAATAAAATCCATTATATATTGTATTTTAATTACATTCTTATATAGTGGTGAACTTTTAAGATAAACAAATACTTAACAAACACTTATTTATAATTGACAGCTACTTAAAAGATGACCTATAAAGGTTGAATTTATAATGAGTGACAAAGTCAGTGTGGCCATACTTTAGATACTCTGCAGAACGAGAGGCCACAATGTCTTTTTTGAAAAAGCTTGCTTCATCATGATTACTGATTGTGATAATTATCACTTAGCTTATTCATTGATTGATTGATTCCTTATTAATATTTATTGTAAATAATAATTATTATTGTTAATGATTATAATTAGTACTCAGTCTAATATTGGAAATAACGAAATGCCTGTAGCATTATCCATAGACCTCAGATGGAGAGTTATATTCAATGCCCTCAGTGGTC
>NW_003549281.1:0-4224 GCF_000090795.2 Amphimedon queenslandica | reverse complement strand
GGTTGATGGGTTAATGTCAGCATTGCAGTGAAGGAAATAGCCCCCATTGTACTGGCAGCTGCAGTGTGGGGTCGTACCTGGCACCGCTGAAGGATCTGCTTCCATTGTGATAATGCTGCGGTTGTCTCTGTCATTAAGAGGCGATCTGCCCAGGATCCTACCCTTTTGCATCTCCTCCATTGCTTGTATTTTAACACTGCTCTATTTAAGTTTTGATACTGGGTGCTTCAGTTGCCCAGGGTATCTAATGTAGCAGCTGATGCTCTGTCTAGGGATAACATGTCACTATTTTTTTCTCTTGTTCCACAGGGGTCCCGTGTCTCAGGAGGTCTGCAACCTGCTCCTGTGGCAACGCCCAGATTGGGGATCTCTTCCCTGGATCAGGCAATTCAGTGCTACTTTATGACCTCTCTTTCCCCAGGTACCTTGCGGTCTTATCATACAGCTCTTGGTAGCTAGCTCTCGTTCTGTCACCAGTTTGGCTTTTTGTCTCCTTTTCCTTCCTCTGAGTCTCTTCTTTCTCAATTTGTATCTTATCTGGCAGGTCGGGGATTGTTGTATGGGTCGATTGGGGTGAATCTGAGTTGAGTTCGCTTTGCCCAGATTTCCTGCTGTATTCCAGATCTTGCTTTGTCTGCTTTTCCTCGGTTGGAGTATGTACTGCAGGGCATCCGTAAAGCCTCTCCGGGTTGTATTATACCTCAGCGTCTGCCTGTCACTCCACGTATTTTGGGTATCTTGCTGCATGTGTGGTCGTGTCAGCCAATGTCGTATGATTGTGCTGTTGTGGGTAGCTTTCTCCGAGCTGGGGAGTTCACTTGCCCTTCTATGGCTGCCATCTCTCAGTACATGTTGTCATTTGCGGATGTTGCTGTTGATTCTCACTCGTTCTCTTTTGTGTCACTGCTCCTCTGCCGCGGTAAGACTGATATATTTAGGGTAGGGGTCCGCAACTACTTCGGGCGAGTACAGGGTCCAATCTGTCCAGGAAGTCCCTGTTAGCCTACCTGGCGGTAAGAGGCCCTGAGCTTGTTCCCCTTTTTGTGTTTCGGGATGGGTTTCCTCTGTCCCGTAGGTGTCTGGTTGTTGCTATTTGTGGTGAATTAGCTTCATCAGGGATGGATGTTAGTCGTTTTAATGGCCACAGCTTTCGTATTGGGGCAGCCACTACCGCGGCTGCTTGTGGCCTTGAAGACTCTCTCATCCAGTTTCGGGATCGATGGAAGTCATTGGCATTCAGTCGGTATATTCTGACTTCATGGAGCACCATGGTGGGGGTAGCCCAGACTCTAATGGCTTCTTATTGACTTTTCTTGTTTGAGTTTGTGTTATGATGGGCCTTTTGCTTTTATTATTCCTACTTATGTTTGTTATGTTTTATTGTTAAGATCTTGCATTCAATGCATTTATACCTATTTTATTTTATATTCCCACAAATGTTTCGGGAGTGAGATGCCTGTGGCATCTCTGGCGGTGTTGGTTCACATCACTCACTCCCCAATAAATGTGTTGTCTGCCTGTAACCATCCTGAGTCTCTATTTGGGCCCCCGGGAGTGGTGGTTCCTCTTAATGGCCCATTCTTACAATGTGGGGCACAAACCCTAAACCCGCTCTCCAATTGAGCTGCTCTCTTAGTCGGTTCCCAGCCCGTGGCAGGGGGCATGACCATTGGTTACCCATGGCATGCCCGTTGTTGGCGCCGGACAATTTGGCAGCATTGACATGCCACTGTTGGTTGTGATTGGCATATCCAGATGCCCACCAGCACATTCGTGGCTCTCACTGTTAGCAATGGACCAGTTGGTGGTTCTGACATGCTGTGGGACACCTAGCATGCTCATTAGCTTCCGTCACAGCCATGGCATCATGACGTTGGTGCTGGACCATTCGGCAGCACTGACATGTCATGACCAGCTGTGCCCCTACCATTGATGTGGTTGGTCTTATCCATGTACTCCTGGGGTTGTTACCAACTCCTTGGCTTTGGTTACAGGCAGGATCTCAGGGAGTTGCCCTCGCGAAATTCCAAACCTCCTCCCTCCTCATTACTGGTGAAGCTGGTGGTGGTAGTGGGCCTTTGGGAGGTTGTGGTGGAGGCCCACCATCTCCATCTACAGAAGGTGGCGGACCTTCATCTACTAGTGGTAGAGCTGGTGGTGGCGGGCCTCCTCACTGTTAAAATTGAAGTGTACCTGTGACACTTTTTGGGTTGTCAGCCAGCCTACTTAAATTCAACACCCTCATTTGTGTGACTGCAACACCCTCATTTCTGACACCAGGTAGTATTGGTTGAAACACTTATAATAGAACAATCAACACTCTAGCAATACCAGAGCTACACTGAATTTTATAGTTAATTGACACCCATCTAGAATAAAACCAACACCACCCTACAATATACTATACACCCTTTTCAAAAATTACAACACAAAAGAGTGGTAAGAAATAAGAATTACAACACAAAAGAGTGGTAAAAATTAAAAATGACAACACAAAGAAGAGTGTTAAAAACAATTACATACAAGTAAATCTAATAATCATAAAAATAATAATAATTTTTGTTGTTATTAATGTTATAGATGCTATATTGAAGACAGAGTGACGTCACACACGATAATTGGAATAAATTTGTGTGCAGGTATCATTGCCAAGTAATGGAACAGAAATTCTAAAAAAAAGAACAGAAGTGGTCATAAAAACTTATTATAGAATTTTGGACAGATGAATAAAAATTATTATTATTAAAATTTAATTATTAGTACAATCTTATCTTTTGTCAATGTCATTTTAATGACATATTTTAGGACAAGTGACAAATTGAATTATAATTACTACAATTATACTCAGTATTTGGTAGGCAAGTTTGCATGTATAAAAAGACAATAAATAAAAGTGCAAATACATTATTCCGTCCAAAAAGTTAACATTACATGATTAAGTTAATAATAGAAGAAACATAAAAAAGGGAAAAAATTCCAAAGCAGTCGCAAAAAATCTGAAAAAATTCCATAATAGTGAAATGCTAATGCCAAGACATTCCAAAGCTTTTGGCAAAAAAAATTTTTTAAAGATAATATTTAAAAAATAAAAATAAAAAAATCAGAATAATTCAAACGTAGTCGCAAGAATTCCTAAAAATACTGAAATGCTCATGCGAAGACATTTCCAAGCTTTTGGCAAAAAATTAAAAATAAAAATAAAAATAATTTAAAAAATTGGAATAAATTTCGACAGAGTTGGAAAAAATCAGATAAAATTCGAAAAGTAGTGGAATGCTAATGCGAAAGAATTCACAAGCTGTTGGCAAAAAAATTAGTAACAATTAAGTAACAAAAAAATACAAAAAAAGATCAGAAGAAATTCCAACGCGATAATTAAAAATCAGAAAAAATTCCAAAAATAGTGGAAAACTGATGCGAAGATATTTCCAAGTTTTTAGCAAAAAAAAATTTTTTACTTAAAACAAAATTAAGAATAAAAAAAATCAAGACAAATTCCAACGTGGTTGAAAAAAATTAAAAAAATTTTGAAAATAGTGGAATGCTATTGCCAAAACTTTACCAAGTCTTCAGCCAAAAAAATTTTGAAAAATTTAAGAAAAAGCTAGAAATAAAAAAAATTTGAAAATATTCGAACGTGGTCGGAAAAAAACATAAAAAAATTCCAAAAAGTGGCATGATAATGCCAGACTTTAGGCAAAAAAATTAAAGAAAGAAAAATAATAAATTAAAGAAATTTAAAAAATGGAAAAAAATTCCAATGCGTTCGCAAGAAATCTGAAAAAATTCCAAATTAGTAGAATGCTAATGCGAAGACATTCCAAAACTTTCGACAAAAAAATTTTAAAAAATAAAATAATATAAAAATAAAAGAAGAAAAAAAGTCCAAAAAATTTGAACATAGTCGCAAAAAATCGCAAAAATAGTGAAATGCTGATGTGAAAATTATAATTGAAAAAGTAAAAAAATGTAAAAAATTCCAAAAGTCAAAAAAAACTTGAAAAAATTCCATAAATAGTGGAACGTTAATGCAAAGACATTTCCAAACTTTCGGCAAAAAAATTAAAAATTAAAAATGAAAATAATTAAAAAATCGGAACAAATTTCAACAAAGTCAGAAAAAATCAAAAAAAATTCAAAAAATAGTGGAATGCTAATGCCATGACATTCTTAAGCTTTGGATAAAAAATTTTTTTTAATTAAAAGTAAAAAGTAAGAGAAACA
>NW_003549280.1:5973-7010 GCF_000090795.2 Amphimedon queenslandica | reverse complement strand
TCCTCGATTATCCAACACCTTTGTGCACCTCTATTGGGAGAGATGTTCAGATAGCTGAATAGAGGATATACATGCTAAGTGTATTCATTGCAAAATAAATGTATTCATTGCATGCCGTAATAACTTTCAAGAAAGACATTAGTTCGTTGGACATCAACTTTGCATTGGCAGCAATGGACAAAAGATAGAAAAAGGCTTGGTACCAGGAAACCGCTCTTTATTTCTTGATAGCAATCTTTCAGGTGACTACTAGACCCATTAGATCCTCAGTATGCTTTCTAAGCTTCCGAAAAAGGCCTCAAGAAGGTAGCAAGGCAAGAAAATGAGTTTTCCCCCATTGAACTTTTAATAAACTTGAAGTCCAACATGGCAGCCAATTTACTGTGTGGGTTGGATATACGGTACTTAAAAATTATGAATATACCTAGCACGCATATCCTCTATAGTCTGGATAAGTGAAATACAGCACAGAATACAGTAGGCCGACCTATCCTATACTTTTCTGAAAATTAAATGAGTATGACTTTCCTTTCTCTAACTCCCAGAGCATCTCAGGCTTCTCTTTAATGGTACCGTATACTGGGATATTTTTGCGTCGCTAAATTTTCACGAATTTTGCATTTGTAAGATTTCATGAAATAATATTTTTGGAAACAGCCTATAAATTCCACCACGTGGCACTGCAAAGTTACAATTTCATGATTTTTATTTTTGCGACGAAGTAAAAAACGTGAAATTTGTGAAAATTTGGCTACTCGAAAATTTCCCAGTATATGGTATTTCTCTTGTTAAGCTCTGTAAGCTCCTTGCTGCAGCAGCCATTTTAACCGGTTATTATAGTCTAAGCATGGGCATTAGAGGCAGCCATGCATTTGGATAAGCAGGGGTTTGGATAAGCAAGGGTTTGGATAAAAGTGGTACGGATAATCAAGGACGTACTGTATCAGCAATTTCTCCACACAGATCTGCCATCATTTTACATATTAATGACACTGTACTTGTATGTTTACATATGCATGTACATGTATATTATCTCG
>NW_003549280.1:0-1285 GCF_000090795.2 Amphimedon queenslandica | reverse complement strand
TCCGTATAAAAATCGATTTTCGCGGATTTTACTTTCGTGGGTTTTGAAAAAAACGCGAAATCCATGAAAATTTTGGGCCACGAAAATTTTCCGCTATACGGTAGATCATTCTAGAGCCTTTTCTAATAGTAATCAATTTATTTGCTGTCACTACTCATACTGGAAAATCCTATCAGTATTACCCTATCTTTAATATTCTTGTACATGTACATAGTTAACTTTGAAATAGCCTACATGTCAGTCGATTTTAACTAAAATTTACATTTGTTATTACCATACACATTATATGGCGACATATTTTGGTGGAAATGAGTTGTTCTGAGTCTACTCTGATTTGAACATGTACACTTATGCTCCTCCCTTATCTACTGTAGGTTGCCTAAATTTCCTTGCCAGTTATTTGAATGTACATCATCTAATCGTTTAGCAGTGCAAAGTCATCATTAACTGTGAGTTAGTAGTAACTGGTAATGATTAAAGTATGCATGTACATTTATAGATTCTGCTTCTACATGTACATGTACAAGATTGTTAGTTATTTTCAGTTTTAATAACACTCCTGCCATTCTCACACCTAGCATTTAATGCAGTTACTGTAACACACACATGCAGGTGATACCAGTCGTGGCACACAATATTCTTTAGAGAAATGTTGTAGCAGACAACACTTTGTGATGATTGATATTGAATTAGTACATTTTACATTAACGTGGCCTACTCTAATAACTGCCTTTTATTTCTCGTTGTTGACTTGTACTTATGATTAATAATTTTTGCTTTTTTTTGTTTTTCTGTATTTTGTAAATGTAGTGGTATGTGTGTGATGTTTGAGAGTACCGTTGTATGTACCATTGTGTGATTGTGTTGTATGTACCATTGTAATAAAGATGAGTGTTTGGTTTCATGTACATGTACATATCTTCTCCTACAGTCCTTGACTTCATATAATCTTTATAGTTCATTAATCTGTTTTATTTCTCTCTGTCTTTTTTGTGTATTTTTGTTCTTTCTTTGTTATGTCTGTTTAATTTTTATGAGCTAAAATTAAACTCTCATTTGGTCTTATTTTATGCACAAATCAACAAGTAATTATTATGAAATTGGAGCTTTATGTGTTATTCTTTTTCAAAAGCTAGTAATGATAAACCAAAGTAGAAGAATGTAAAACATTAAAGGGCTCAGCCCCTGAGCCACTCTATTGTTGTGCTTTATGACCCATCTTACTGCTAGCGAAGTATTTGGACTCAGTTTAGTCTAATCTTGCTGAGCATTTGCTGCAAATAAG
>NW_003549279.1:5704-7012 GCF_000090795.2 Amphimedon queenslandica | reverse complement strand
AATTTACATGAATCTCACTGTACATACCTTTATCCAGGAATGTTGAGTGATGTTAAGGATCCAACAATCATTTAATGTATCATCATTCTTATCCAACCCACCACTTATCACTAGCATAGGACAGTCTGATCCAGTTATAATAATAGCACCTGCATGATTAAATCTACTCACAGGCCATTGGTACATGTATATTGCTTCAGGTTTCTTTATACACTGCCAGAACTAATAAATAAAATAACCACACCCATTAACAATGACATGTGTGTGTGTGTGTAAGCATACATTCAGTACACATAATTTAACATACCACAGTGCTGATTGATATCTCTAATATATATATATTGTTAGTAGTAGTTTCCTTAGCATCATCATAAGTCTCTACTCCACCAAACAGAATAGCTCTAGTGTTGTTGATCTTTTCAATGATGAAGTGACTAGCAGGTGGTATACACTGACCAATGATTGAAGGATTACTCCATTTTCCTAAATTAAAATTATTAACATAACTTTAAACAACACTGAATAAAATCTTACTTGATGATAGATTATACATTGAGTGCTCATTAGTACGCCAGTTTCCATTAGATAACTCAATATATTTATAATGAGGTAGTTGTACAGCTGGTTTAGATCCTAGTCCTCCTATCATTAGTAAATGGTGTACTCCATCATGTTCAAATGATATCATTCCACCACCACCTCTCCTCATAACTGGTCTAGTTGCATCAGTTGGTTCTAATTCTCTCCATTGAAGACTAACGGTATCCAGTTGTGTAATACTGTTGTGATAGCAGTCGTCATGGCCACACTTTCCCCCAAAATAATACAATAGATCATTTATTGCAGTACAGCAGTATGCAATGATTCCTAATGAAGCCTTGAGAGTATCAGTAGTAGCTCTAGTGATCCATTGACCAGTTGAAGGAGTAAAGTGCTCTATATTACTAGTAAAGCTTCTCTTGCTGATGCTATCGTGTACTTCAGGTAAGCCAGGCTGTTTACCACCCCACACATACAGTGAATTACCTACTGATACTGTGTGGTGATAGACTCTTACATTCACTTGATCTATATATCAATGATTGACAGTACATGATCACTGGAATAGTAACAATAGGACTTACTTCTAGACGCTTATAGCCAAAGGGGCCAAGAGGCCAGCCCCACCAAAGTGCCTATCTAAAGATCACGTGACGAATCTACCCTACCACCCACGCATTACAAATTAAAATGAACAATAAAATTAGCTCAGTTCAAAACCAGATCCAGAAGATATAGCATACACCAGTTTATCTCTCAGAGTGTCCT
>NW_003549279.1:0-3212 GCF_000090795.2 Amphimedon queenslandica | reverse complement strand
CAAGGCATCAAGAGCTCCAAAAGATAGACATCAAGAGATCAAGAGATCTGTGGAAGTGAATCAAGAGATCAACATGCTTTTTAGATAAGTATACCTCCGTATATGGCTGTTTTTGCCTAATTAATATTCATAGTTTTAGTAAATTCTTGTACACCTCCGTATATTCTTGATCAAGATGCGGTCACAGGTGAAACAGCAGTTTGATACAAGTGACACCCCCTTGTACAACTGATAGAAGCCATTTTAAGACAGTAAAACCATAGATATTAGAGACTATGTAACTGGGATTGGAAACTAGGAGTCCCCGGTGGACAACGTCTGTGATTGAATTGGGCGTTAAATAGAATAAATTTGACCATGTGGCTTGCTTTTCATGCGGAATTAATGAATTTTTGGTTTTAAAGCAGTACTGTAGTCAAATACAATGCATGAATTAAAATGCTAACCCCCCAATTCCATGCACACAATATCAACCTATCATCACCCAAAAGGAGAAACCTCTGCTTCTTTTGTAAAAGCTATAACAGGTACGACAGTGGACTGTTCGCAGAAACAGTATTTTAGATATTACTCCTCTGACATAGCAAATCAGTAAATGAAACTATGACAGTTCCATGCACAATGATTGTGACAACATTTCCACCTGTGAATTTTTACCCGTGTAATGGAGCAACAGGTACAAAAAGTTTTGAAAATTTGCAAGTAACAGAAATTTGAACAATATCACAGTATATTCACAAAATAACAATGGTATCATTATTTTTTTCATTATAGTCATGTTACACAAACACTAAAGTATTGAAATATTATTAAAATAACAAAAAATCAACATTGGTTTAAACACAGTCTTCCTTTGAATGTTGTCGATGAGTAGCCATTTTTTGACCACACCCACCAAAATCCAATCACGGACCCTGTGTCAGCCGGTTTGTACTGGTTTGAATGGATCACGTGAGCTAGTTTCCGTTCCTGGTTACGTAGTCTATAATATCTATGGTAAAACACACGTGCTTACTTAATTAAGGCAAGCCCACGCCTTCTCGACCACGCCCCTTTTAATTTTGGCAATGAAAACTTTTGCGTTTGAGGCCTAAACCACAAAATTCGTGAAAGTTTTTAGCCTCAAAAGTTTTGAGTTTAATTGATCCATTTGCTAACACAATAACTTGTCAGTTCACAAATCTTGTATTTCTAAGGTTTCATGGAATTAATTTTCGTGAATTGCTTGCAGGCTGCACCACGTGGCAATGGAGAGCAGAATTTTGCGGTGAAAAATTTTCGCAAATGGTCACAAACTGCGAAAATATTTTACCACGAAAATAAACTGGTATACAGTACTGTTGAAGTCTCTAATATTTTTTACATGTACATGAGTGTTCATATGTAAATTATAAACTGACCTAGTTCAGTTAACACAGCAATGTTAGGATCAGTGACTGGTGTGCTCTCATCAACAAATCCTCCAGCAGTTATCATCCAGACACAATGAGGACTCATAATGAACACTGAGAGAGAATGAGAACCTCTCTTACTAACAGAGTGAGGTACATCTAACTGTTAATAGAAATAAATTAATAATTTACATGTATCTCACTGTACATACCTTTATCCAGGAATGTTGAGTGAGGTTAAAGATCCAACAATCATCTAATGTATCTTCATCATTCTTATCCCTCCCACCACTTATCACTAGCATAGGACACTCTGATCCAGTTATAATAATAGCACCTGCATGATTGCATCTAGCCACAGGCCATTGGTCTATTGCTTCAGGTTTCCTTATACACTGCCAGAACTAATAAATAAAATAACCACACCCATTAACAATGACGTGTGTGTGTGTGTTTTTGGAAGATATACAAATATCTGAGCCCAGCTAACCATAGCCATAGCCTAGCGCTGGGGTGCACCTCAATTGGAATGATTGGCCAATGCCCATGATCCCCTCCCATTGACCCTTGTTATAAGGTCGCCATCAGATGGTCTTTTGCTCCAGTTTTGTTTATGTGGTTTGGTTAAATTTGATATTAGTTAGTTTTTGTTACCATTATTGTTGCTTGTTCATGCGTGTTAGTCATTATAGTAAGAGGTGTGGTTTTTCTCACGTGACCCTCTAAAGTGACCGGCAGTCTGGCCTTGAGAACCAGATGTGGCAGGTTAAAACATTTTTTCGGGCGCCCAACTCTCCCTGCTCTGCCAAGTCCACTTCAGTCAGGTCAGGCAAGTTTTAAGTAATCTTTATAGTCCTAAACTAGAGTTGCTTTAATAGGGTGATACCAAGTTTTTGTAGTACATGTAATACAAAAACTTGGTATCACAAAACCACAGAGCCTACACCAGTTTTACACATGCATGTACATGCATGTGTAAAACTGGTGTAGGCTATGTGGTTTTGTGGATATAGCCTTTGTTTGTAGATGGCAACTTATCACCTACATGTACATCTAGTTCCTCTGGAAGTGTAGTATGGGCCTGGGTAGCTAGTACTGGAGACCAATTTGGACTTGGGTAGCCATTATTAGGGGCCATGTGGTGCTTTTATTGATTATATGTATGATAGTGATGGGCAATATATTGATTCTTTATCAATATAAACAATATTACGGAATCGATTTGAATCATTATCAAAAATTTTATGCAATTTTCATCGATCTATTGACCACACTCATTTATTAAGGTTAAATAACTAATTTTAATAAGTAATTGCACTGTTGAACTGCAAGAAAGAGGCAACTGACAAGTTGTTAGCTCAGCCTACCCCAATAAGAAGAGAACCAAGCTCAAGAGCATGGAAATGATTAGGAAGTGATCTTCTCTCATGTCAAGTACAGTTATATCTGTGCTAAAATCATTAGCCACACCCATGACACACCCCAAAATGAAGATGTGGTTATCGTATCGTTAATAATCAATATTTCCTTTAAAAGTCCATTATCGATAGTTATCAAAAATTAAGAAAATTGGCCATATCGCCCATCACTAATGTATGATGCAATTAATTAATTATTCATTACTGTACATGTAATAATTGTGTGTGTGTGTGTGTCTGTGTGTGTGTGCATACATTCAGTACACATAATTTAACATACCACAGTGCTGATTGATATCTCTAATATATAAATATTGTTAGTAAAAGTATACTTAGCATCATCATCAGTCTCTAATCCACCAAACAGAACAGCTCTAGTGTTGTTGATCTTTTCAATGATGAA
>NW_003549278.1:4611-7017 GCF_000090795.2 Amphimedon queenslandica | reverse complement strand
GACGCATGCTATGACGTCATATGAAACCGCTCTATTATTGCGCTCTCAGACATACCGTGCTTTGCAGTTGCTTGACTTTGCAAACTTGTAATCATGTGACTTTCCCCATACTAATAATACATGTCACGTGAGCAGGAAGTAAGAAAATTGGGTCAAGCAACCTGCAAAGCACGGTATAATAGACTACGTAACCGGGACTATTTATCTTATTTATGTACTTCCTCCCCTTCTATTATTCTGCTCTCTGAACACTGGTTGTATGACCACGAGACGTCAAATCTGCTCTCATTTCACTCTGAGTACTTAGCTACCACCATGTCTTCCCCTGTCAAGGAGTCTTGGTCCTATATGTTACCTTGTAACATTAGGGGCCATGGTGGGATCGCTATTCTATGGCATAAATCCTTTGATAAATACATTACGGTAGTGAAACATCCAGTTTCTGAACAGATGCTGGGGATTCTTATTGACACTGGTTTGCTCCACCTTCTGATTGTATCGGAGTACCTTTCCACCCGTTCTGGATGCACCGCTGACTTTGTTGAATGCTTGGATATCTTGGACTCCTGCTTCTCTGTATATCCTGGTGTTCACCTTCTGTTTGGTGAAGACTTTAATGCCAATCCTGGTCCTGCGGGTGGTCCATTTTCTATTACTTCTGCTAATGAGCAAGGCCATATCTTAAAACGCTACCTTGACAGGTAGCAGTTCACTTTGGCTCATCTTAACTTCCCTGGCTTGCTGCACCACACGTTTGTTAGCGAAGCTCACAACTCGCTCTCTACCATCGATCATTTCCTTTGCTCCTCTGGCCTGCTACAATTTGCCTCCTCCTCCCACACAACACCTTCTGCACCCCTTAGTCTCTCTGATCACTCTCCTGTCTTCCTAACACTTAGACTACCCACTTCTGGATTCTCTTATCCTAGGAATATTACTAACTCATCTCATAATGACATCTATTATGGCCCTCATCCTCCGAAGTTGACCTAGAACTATACAGGTCAGCATTGGCCCTAGAGTTATCTCATCTAGCCCTCTCCCCATTAACTTCCCCAGAGGAGATTGAATCTTATTCTGTACAGCTCACCAGCTCCCTGCTATCCTCCGCCCAGCGGCATGTCAAATCAGTCACTAGGAGCTCCCATTTGAAGCCTAAATGGCTGCAATCCCTTTCAACTCTCCATAAAGCTTGTAAAATTAAGTATAGAGTCTGGCTTGCATCTGGTCATTCATTTAACCAGGCTGATCCCCATAAAATTGATTATAAAGCTGCTGAAGCTGCTTTCCGTAGAGCTCATAGAGCTTATCAGAGGAAATCACTCACCGCTTTCTATGACTCGCTTGATCCTAGTTCGAAAGATGTTTTCCGCACTATCAGATCCCACTTCGGCAAACTGTCACTCTCCACCACCCACCTTATACTTGAGGGTCAAAAATATTCTGGGTCTGACATTATCTGTGGCTGGGAACAGTATTTTGCAAACTTGTCCTCCGGTACTGACTCAATCCCTGATACTTCAAGTATTGATCATCTTGTATTGATGTTTCAATTTACACCCCACAATCCTTCTGATACTCCCTCCTTCTCTCCGGAAGAGATCAGAGAGTCTATTCTTCACCTCCCAAAGGGGAAGGCCATGCCCATTTCATCCGAGCACCTGCTACACTCTGCTAATATTTGTGCCCCAGATATTTGTAATCTGTTTAATAGTATCCTGACTGTAGGGGCAGTTCCCTCTTCATTTTGCAAGAGCTTGATTATCCCTCTCTATAAAGGTCAGGGCAAGTTGGCTTCTGACCCTTCTAACTACAGAGGTATCTCACTTACTTCAATATTAAGTAAGCTCTTTGAGAAGGTTCTTTACCCCCATTTAGCTGATACTCCTACGCCTCTTCTTCACCCTCTACAGGGGGGTTTTCGTTCGGGGTTCAGCTCTCTTCACACCTCTCTTGTATTGCAAGAGGGTATTGAAGAATGCAAAGCTAACCACAGTAAGGCTTTGCTAGCGTTTTTGGATGCGAGGAAGGCTTTTGACACAGTGTGGCATTCAAGATTATTCTTCAAACTTTTACAGTCTGGAATTGCACCTTCCATTTGGAAGGTCCTTTACTTCTGGTACTCCCATTTGGAATCTGCTGTCATGTGGGACAACCTTACCTCTCAGTACTTTCCAGTCACCCAAGGAGTTTGACAGGGGGCTGTTCTTTCCCTGATCCTTTACTCCCTCTTTGTCAATGATCTCCTATTCCAATTGGAATCCCTAAATGGAGGTCTATTTATTGGATCCACTTTCGTGGGTGCACCCACCTATGTTGATGATGTCTGTCTCATATCTAATGATCCACTGAACTTACAACAGATGCTTAACATTGCTCAATCTTATGCTGATACGTGGCACTATT
>NW_003549278.1:0-3724 GCF_000090795.2 Amphimedon queenslandica | reverse complement strand
ATCTCCCTTTTGCCACTATGTGCTACAGACTCTATCGAGTCCTCGTATCACTTTCTAACTGAATGCAACTCTTATGCTCTCATTTGGGCAAAGTAGTTCCCTATAATTAACCATGATAAATGCACCGGAATTGCTCTCTTTGAAAGAATTATTGGTATTTCGTCCAGCCCTCATTGTGATCTACCACTTGAAGTTCCAATTTTACATTATATCTCAGACTTAAGGGCCCACTGTACCCGCTGTCTTTAAATTGCTCTATCCTCTATCTATCTTTTCTTCCACTAAGGTGGTACTCTCCTCAAAAGAGGAGGCTATAAATTATAAATTATAAGAAGAAGAAGATCCCATTCATATCAATGTAATTATTCAGGTACAGTCTCTGTGACAGTGAGAGGCGGACAAAAATCCTTGACATGGCTGTAAAGAATGGTCTCTAGTGAAGTCCCGCAAGCTATTTCACCTGTACTTGGGCTCTTATAATATAGTCACATGTTTATATTTTCCTTTGATACAAAAATAAAATGTGTTAGCTGTGTAAAAAAACGTGTTTAAAGCAAATGCGCTCCCTGTGACAAGAGATAATGTCTTATTCTCCCTCCTGCAAACAAGCTTTAGCTACCCCAGTTTCATTTTATGATTAAAACTATGCACAAGGCCATGCTACATGAGAATAGACAGGTTAGTTCTGCCTGCCATACAATGAGAGCAGTTGTACCTCTCCCGAGCGAACTAAGCATAGAAACACAAAGAGAAAGGCATCATCATGATCTCTGGTGTTTTCTTCATGAGAATAAGCTATTTAGAACCAGCTAAATCACAATAGAAAATTAATACAGCTCATCAAACATAACAATTCTTCTTGATTTTCACCATCTTGATGCAAATTCATGCAATTTCATGCATTAATAATCACACAGTCTGTACACGTGACGTCATCAGTATCCAATCCCGGTTATGTAGTCTACCGTGCTTTGCAGGTTGCTTGACCCAATTTTCTTACTTCCTGCTCACGTGACATGTATTATTAGTATGGGGAAAGTCACGTGATTACTGCAAAGTACTGTATCTATGCAGACATCCAACATGGCGGATAGCAACGGTTAGCCTGTCAAGGAAGTGCATCAATTAATTGACTCGCGCAGAACCTCTAGTTTTTAACGACCTGGGAGAGGGAAAGCGCCCAGGTCGTTCCTATAATTGGTGAGCTATTATAGTCGCAACCGGGTGAGCTATTATAGTCGCAATTATCCCTTTTCCTTACACAACGAAATTCATAAAAATTAGTCTTTTGGACAACTTTTTGAATTATTCATGTTGTCATGCAAACCACCCAAATCAGGTGACGCCACACCTCTTGACCACGCCCAATCAGCCATTTTGATCGTTTTTCATAGAGTATCTTTGTGCCTTTCAAGAGCTCTCAGTAGACCTGCAAATTCTATTCCATTCAGTTAAAAGTGCTCCAAAGCACCTAAACTGCTTGCACCTACATAGATTTTAGCTGCTGCATTTATTACAAACAGTTTCATTGCTTTTACACACTCCAATATCATCAACAAATAGTCAACTTTTTGCAAAAAAAGTGTTGAATAGCAATTACATCAAAGTGCTGACAAAGCATTCTTTCACTTTTCTATAGACCACCCTAGGCGTGAATTGGAAAAGTTATGAATTTCATTAATTTTATATACGGTATCCGCCCACACGTCGTAATTGGCCGCCATTTTGGTTGGCAAGTTTATTATGGAAGTCAATGGAGGCACGAAGAAAATGCCTTACTTACCTGCTGTAGCTCTATCAATAGCTAAAAAGTGCTTGTTATAAGAAAGAATAGCTACCTCTAAGCTTCTCCTGTAAAGGATTTGGTCAAATTTGCTCCAGAATTCTTAATACAGGTTTGTTTTTATGTCGGCCCGTTTGTTCTCCATTGAAAGTTGCCAACCAAAATGGCGGCCAGAATTTATTTCATCCTAAACCACGCCTTACAACCGTAAAAATTTCTAATAATCTTCCTACGCATTCAATTCTCGCCTAGGGTGGTCTATTGTTTCCTATGGTTCCTATTTTACCACTAATATTATTCAATACCAATTTCTGCCAAGAAGGTGTGGTTTCCTGTAAAACGCACGTGTTTGCCCTAAAAAGAGGCGTGGTAATTGCTTTTTTATTAATTAATTGTTATTACCTTGTTGTACACACCCAAGAGTTACCATGCATGATCCGTGAATGATGGGAATCAGGCCTGGACCAGGTTTGATTCTATAACGTAGTGATGGGCGATTCCAGAAATTTGCATTCGATTCCAATTCTGAATACTTTTGAGACTGGAATCGATGGAATCGAATACCGATTCCGAGTATTACATCTGCGCATGCGCAAAGCCACGTGTATCAATTACAGCAATAAAAATTACAGCAATAAAAATGCAATAATGATGAATAATGGACCTTTTGCACTTAAGCGATTCTAATTAACGCGCACCAAAAGTGGTGGTAAAATGGCGGATTTTGGGAGGAAAGACAGGCTGAACAATCTTCTCTTTTATCCAGCCATTCTAGCTGTAGGAGCCACTTTGAGCTGTCCTTTTGTTTCACTATACTCTATTTATCTCTTCTGTAAGCTCTTTGGTTGCTGTTTTGGCTTTTATAGCATTTTATCATAGGAATATTCTCACCCATTGGAAATTCCCATTTTTCTAAATTTTGCTTTCAGGAGCCAAGGCGCTTGCCCCTCCATTGCCATCATGAAGACAGAAGTGTATTCAGCTGAGTCCTATGACTAGTGTCTATAATCAGACTTAGTCTCAGTCCATCAGAACCAGGTACGGTGGAATAACTCACTCAGTTGTCATGTTGCAGCTGGAGTGTGGATGATTATGACCATCTTTTCACTACTTAAAACTATAGATTGGCTCTTTTATAGATAGTTGAGGCATGCAAGAGCTTATTCTTTATCTGTACATTCACTGGTTGTATTGTATGAGCACCTCATGTCGTATTAATACCCCATGTCGCTATCCAATACTTGCAGAGAGGAATCATCACATTCAGGACTCGTTCATGGCTCTAAACCATTTGTATCCTCTCCCAACAGTTTTACTTATTATTTAAATTATAAAAAACATTATGGGTGTTGTTGCTAGAACTATTATTGTTGTTATCACTAGGTCACTATATTGCATTTGTATAGACGACTATTTATGTATTTACTCATACTTTATGATACTAACAGTATATACACAATAATTAAAACTATTTTGACGATAACAAAGATAATTATTGTAATTGACATCAATTTTATCATAAATAAAATATTAAAATCATGTAACGATGGAAGTGTTTTACTTCATACTGGATGTTACTATTAAGAGCTAGTTACATGATGCTGAGCTATTCCAGCACACTTATGTTCCTTGGAATGCTTCTTACATGTGATTAAAGACCAATCCTATGGTTTTAAGAAGTGAAAAGATGGTCATAATCATCCACACTCCAGCTGCAACATGACAACTGAGTGAGTTATTCCACTGTACCTGGTTCTGATGTGGACTGAGACTAAGTCTGATGATAGACACTAGTCATAGGACTCAGCTGATTACACTTCTGTCTTCATGGCAATGGAGGGGCAAGTGCCTTGGCTCCTGAAAGCAAAATTTAGAAAAATGGGAATTGCCAATGGGTGAGAATATTCCTATGATAAAATGCTATAAAAGCCAAAACAGCAA
>NW_003549276.1:2015-7018 GCF_000090795.2 Amphimedon queenslandica | reverse complement strand
AGGAAATTTGTGCTGCTCCAGGATAGCACTTGCTTTTGATATATATCCTATTCCACATAGAATTTTTAGAGCTACCTGTAGCAAGGTTTTTATCTCCAAAAAGCCATTTTGCAACCAGTTAGAGGTACACAAAGTTGCCTGTTTTTGAAACACTTTATCGTTCGTAAAACACTCAAGCTTCATTGTATCAATGTGCAAGTTAGCTCATTCCATAGGAGATTTCAAGCTCTTTAAAACGGTTATACTTATTCGTAGCTCAAGAAGAAAATCAGTCTCTCAGAGGGGGAAAAGATAGTATTTCTAGTTAAAGAGTGACGCGGCTACTAACGCATGCATTGATTTACTGAACAAAAAATATTAATACAAAGCATAAACATTGGTTAATATTGTGTGTGAGTTTTGTTTGCATGAATTGTATTCTCTTGGAGTTATTCAAGAATAAAGCAAGAAAATCCCAGTTTTTTACTCCAAAATCGGTCAAAAAATCCCAACCCTCCTCTGTTTACTTAGCAACAATACAAATGAATGGAGGTTTGCCCACGCCCACGCTTCCGTTTCCAATCCCTTTCATTTACTCTATTATCTATGCTATAATAAACCTTCAAAATGGTGGGTCTGGTTTTGAAAAGTAAAGCGCCCAGTGCCGCCCCAGCTGCTGCCTGTCCTACAGCTCTGAAATGGGAAATTCCAGAAATTTGCATTCGATTCTAATTCCAAATACTTTAGAGACTGGAATCAATGGAATCGAATACCAATTCCAAGTATTACATCTGCGCATGCACAAAGCCACATGTTATCAATTACAGCAATAATAATGAATAATTAACTACAGATTAATTAATTATTATTAATATTAAAGGGTGTGTTGGGTGTGATTTAATTCGGAATCGTTTCAAACCATATTCCTACTTCTCTTTCGATACGAGTACAATTCATGATTTTTGCTACATGGGCGGTTGCAGGAATTTTGTTTGGCCCATAGATAATAGAGTATGAAGGGATTGGTAACTGTTTAAGCAGTAGTTATCACCGTATAGATTCTAATTTTCCGCATTTAATAATTACAATGCAAAATGACAGATTTATAAGATTCTAAAAGAACATCAATACCATTACTAGCCAGTTAACTAAAGCAATATGTTACCTGTTTCCTGTGTTTCTTTCCTAGCTTAAACGTTTATTGCTTCGGAGAAAAAGGTACAGAAACTTTGTCACTTAATTTGAGTTTCTGGAGAAGATCTATGAGCTACAAGTCTGAGAATACCCTAGTTACATGCAACTCAAAGCGCTTGATTGTTCTATGCTTGCTACTTTGTTGTAAAACAAGAGATGTTTTAGTAAAAGGTACAGAACATCAGAAAAGAGGTCCCACTTCACACCCGCTGTTAGTATTAATTGAATGAAACAGTTTGTTACTTTTGAGTAACTGTATGAAATTTGGATTGATAAAATAGAAGTTATAAGGTATTTTATGCATATTTTTGTTAATTTTTTGCAACTACTGGGGCCCAGGGGCAGATCTAGGATTGGATCCTTGGGTGGGCCTTGATGATTTGGGTGTGGTAATTAGTGGGTGTGGCCAACAAGGCCAGCATTCAGAGTCAAAATTATGAAGATTAAAGCTGTTAAAATGAACTCCTTTGTGGTTAAAGAATTGTTTGCATAGTCATGCTTCACAGTTTACATAGTCATCCACATGAAAAAGTTGATTTTAAATTACTGCACAAAATTTTTGGGTGGGCCTGGCCCACCCTGGCCCACCCCTAGATCCGCCCCTGACTGGGACCAAGTTATAAACAGAGAAAAGTGGACATCTCCTTTTGCTAAGCCTCTAAGGACAGAACAGGATGCGGGAAGTGATAACTTTGCCCTCCATTGGTTTATACAGGTCGCCCACACAGTTTCCAGTTTTTATTTAATACTCTATTATCTATGGTTTGGCCTTGGCATCAATAATTAGTGGGTGTGGTTTTCATAATTGAGTAGTCTCGCTGGCCAGACTCTAATTTACCGAATAAGAGTCTGGTGCCATGCCTTATATCAACTCATGTTTTCAATGTTTTGTTTTGCGTGGGCAAAAAATGTCAATCTCTATAAACATGCCCATGCACCATAATATTGTGGATTTATTACTTTTATACTGATTTTATATTTGCGGCTTGTATACTTATTTTATACTTCATACTTGCTTCCTGGCATTAAAAAAACAAGCGTAACAGTGCGGTAAAAAATATTCCTATAATTGATTTCACCACCTTGCAAGTACAACTTGGTCATTATTAAGACTTATAGAGGTTCTCTCTACCTTCAAATGCTTCTAGAGAAGTTTTTAAACAGTATCTTTATGTTCCCTTGCTGTTAGAAAGCTCTTAACTTTGTCCCAAGTGTAAGCCGCCATTTTGTTTGCCGTGACCACACCCACTACGTAAGGGAGCGTGGGCGGGTGGTTGCTAAGCTTGTTATTTCTCCAATACAACATGTATAGAAGAAATGTAAGTGTGGACATACATATATATATATATATATATACAAACATCGCACGTGGTTGAAATCAATTGTAGGAACGACCTGGGGGCTACGCCCCCAGGTCGTTAATAAAGCAGTCAAGTACTTCACATTTTTGGCTTTTTTCAGCAGTACTGAAGTTGGACAATGATGGTGGCTGAATTCATCTCAGATCCAAGCACATTATTTCTAGAAGCATTTTTTTACTTGCCCAATTGTCTAACCATCAGAGCAGATAAAGGCAATCCAGTCGGCAGTTGTAGTCATAGAAAGAAAGTATAATAGCTCAGTTGTTCCATTCTTGATAATAGCCGACTTGCCGTGCATGAGTGGATTCTAATTAATGTAACCATGGTAACAGTGATCTGATTAGGTCGACCAAATTCCACCAGACAAGCACGAGTTGATGTTAGGCATAAAACCAGACTCTATTCTAAAAATTGAGTCTGGCCCTGTGAGACTAAGAATTGAGTTGATATGATGCAGAAAATGCTTTATTGAAATGGTTTCTCAACTAACAAGCAGGGGCAGATCTAGGGGGTGGGGGTTTGTGGGGTTTCAACCCCCCCCCCCCCCCGAAAACATTTTAACTCAAAAATTTTTTAAATGCTTTTATTGTTGCAACAGTCGTAGAAGTGCTAACCACCTAGTTTATATAGCAACATTACTGTGGTTAATGAATATAATTAACAAAAAAAGGGCTCCGAAAATGGATTGTCACGTGATTTTAACCACAAAACAGCACCAAAGGGGGCGTGGCCAAAATTGCAGCACACTTCGCCATAGGCTTCGCGCACCATTTTATCTCTCCACCCCCCCCCCATTTGCAAAATCCTGGATCCGCCCCTGAGAAGCTAGTTGATTTACCACAGTTTACATAGGATACCTGCACCACAATCATGAATATAATTATTTTGTCAAAAAGTCAACCTGTGCATTGCCCCTAATGCCCAGGTGGCCAGGCCTGCAATCAGTTGCCTATGTGTTGCTAGTCTGAGTCTCGCAGGTCAGACCTAGATTTTTTGCTACTACTGGATGATTTATAGCACTGAAACCTATGGCGACTATGTCTCGCGTAGCCACACCCCACCCTCCGTGCCTCAGAGGCACGGAGGGCGGGGTCTGGCTACGTGAGACTATATGGTGACAGGTAAATATTTATCATTACACCTTCCAGTGGGTACAAACAATATGGAACTTTTCTTTGAGTGGTTTATCAGATAGGCCACCTCATATGATATTCATGCATAATCCGAGGGATTATGAATATCATTTGAGGTGCATATCTGATAAACCACTTGAAGCTATGTTCTACCTATTACATACTAGCCCACTTACCTAACTGCTGTAACATAGAGGTAGCAATATCCGTTAGTGTATAATGTTTTTGGTTCATTAATATATAACATGTATCAATAAGATACTGCTCTGGATTAAGGGAGCCTTCCAACTGATGTTCCATGACATTCACAAGTTTAAAAGCTTTAGTGATATCATCAACTGCTGTTACCAACATCTCCCCTTTAGTTTGCTTTGGTATCAACCCTTTAGCATACAGTGCAGTAGTTACAATGCAGAGATTCACACTAATGGCATGGCCTATTCTGTCTAAATGAGTTCTAAATATTTCCTTTGGGTTACCTGCAGTACATATAGTATAAATTGTATCATCTTTGTTTATAACTATACCTTTTAGTGCTCCAGTATTAGTATCAGCAGTACTATGAGTAATTATAGTTGATTTTGTCACTTTTGCTTCAATAGCTCTTGCTAGTTTATCTTCATTACATTGTTTTAAAGCAATAATAACATCTGTCCATGATGCATGAGAATTAACTTTTAACCATTTCATATGTAACTTCATTTTTGTGTTTTTAACGCAATATTTTCCATTAAGTGTCTTAACAAAAGATCTTGTTATTCCAGGAAGACAAAGGGCAAAGCTGGCAATTGATTTCCAGGTAACAAGTGGTTTAAGATACTTTGCAAACCTATGGCGAGATGGTTTATCATCAATCGTAGGACCAGGATTGACTTCAATATCTCCTGACATAAGGAGGAGGAGCAACAAATATACTAGTTTATAAGTACAGGTATCAGAGCTATTGGTATCAATAACAGTAGTACATGTGCTCTGACATTCATAATTGCTAATGTTACCTAAGAAATAGAATTTCTACTAATAAGCACAAACTTTTTGACTGGATTTACCATTTGATGGAATCACAAAGATATATTTCAATAAAGTGTAGGAAGGACAAAGGAAGATGAGAAAAGTAATGAGAATCAGAGCTGTAAGCAGTTTCTCTCCTGATGCAGCAGACTTGCTGTCTACTTCAGCTTTGAATAAGTGAGAGTAGTGGTCATTAGCTGGTCTACTGGAGGCAGCTTGACTGTAGTTCCACAGTCCAATACTTGCTCGCCATTGAGAGACATCAATCATCTTGTTCTATAATAATACAAACAAATAAACATTCATTATCAACTACATGTATATG
>NW_003549276.1:0-1764 GCF_000090795.2 Amphimedon queenslandica | reverse complement strand
AGGGTATTATAGTAATACACTATGCTTATTAATCATAGGTGGCTGCAGACATTAGAATTCACCTGGGCTTATTAGTTATTCAAAAATTTGAGGGTCGAAAGAATTACCACAGCAAAATAAGTGTAAAGAGGAGCTGATATGTATAAAAACAGTAATGTAAAATATATAAACAGTTATATAAACAGTTGTGGTTACAAAAAATGAATTATAGTGATGATCTCACTCTTAATGAATACAAAACACACCTTTTAGGTGTAGTTTTAACTACCCGGCCTTAGACTGGGCAGCCACCTATGTTTTCGATTATCGTATAGCAGGTGTTTTGTTTTGTTCTTTTTGTTTTCCAAGCTCCAACAATGAATATTAAACCCAAGAATTACAGAAACAAACTGAGTAGATGGGCACAGTCCTTTCACAGAATTAGAATAAACCCCATAATCCTCCCAATAATGAAAAGTTTGACCCCACAAACATGCAATATGCCGGATATATTTTTTAGTTGCTACCTACCATTACATGCATCTACAAATGATGTAAACAATACACTAAAATACAGTTTGACCGGCAAACAATTATGACTTCAGTTTATTATAGCTAATTTTATTCATACACAGAATTAATTACCAATCAGTACTGTCTAGAATTACCATACGGCTGGTAATTTTGAAGGCAATAATTAAAATTTTTGATAGTCATTTGCAAAATTAAACCTTCCATTTTTTACGATTAAGCATGTTCAATGGCACATGGCCAAAATCTTGCTAAACTAATTAACAGTAAAGCCCACCAATAACCAAAAACTCTTCAATTTGCGAAAAAATTTCAGTTACCCATCCAAAATTACCACTGAGCTATAGCTATATGGCACAATGGCAAACCAATATGCAGCCGTAGACATTCTTCCATATTAAACTATACATGCACATGGCACTAAATCAATGTGTGTGACAGTGAAAATTTATGCTAGGCAAAACGAAAATAAAATCAATGAAAATATCTTGTAAAGCCTGCTTGGAAAGACAACAAAAGTTTCTGGCAACAAAAATTTCCTGCCATATGGTATTTGAGCTACATGGTGTTTGGTGTTTCCGTCATATGAGGCTTGATTTAAGACCAATGATGTTGAGTTTACTGTCATCATGGTAAACATCAATGATTAAAAGAGCTATTATTAAGTATGGTAAGGATGGTTAAAACATACAAATGGGTAAACAACAGTAAACCTCATTGATAAGCATTGAAACTGTGGCTAACATTAATAAACGTAGGTAGCTAAATACATACATGTATATACATATGATATACAGTGGTAAACATGGGTCAACAGTGATTTACAGTGTTGAACACAGGTAAACATAAGTAAACAAAGATATACAGTGGTAATCATTGGTCAACAGTGATTTACAGTGTTAAACACAAGTAAACATAAATAAACAAAGATATACAGTGGTAAACATGGACTGACAGTGATTTACAGTGTTAAACACAGGTAAACATAAGTAAACAAAGATATACAGTGATAAACATTGGTCAACAGGGATTTACAGTGTTAAACACAAGTAAACATAAGTAAACAAAGATATACAGTGGTAAACATGGGTCGACAGTGATTTACAGTGTTAAACACAGGTAAACATAAGTAAACAAAGATATACAGTGTTAAACATGGGCCGACAGTGATTTACAGTGTTAAACACAGGTAAACATAAGTAAACAAAGATATACAGTGGTAACCATGGCTAAACACTGATAAACTTTGACAAT
>NW_003549275.1:3222-7020 GCF_000090795.2 Amphimedon queenslandica | reverse complement strand
TTCACAACTATACTTAAACATCATACTCGTTTTTAAATTATTTTCAATAGAATTGTCCGACTGTGGAACAAACTCAACCCTCTCTAAGTCTCATATCTTACTCTCCCTTCCACTTGTCCTGTGTGTTGTAAAACATTATATAGTAATAATAATAAAATAATGATGCTTAAAATGTCACAATTCATGATATCAGATATGTGATGTAAACAATCTTCATCTTGCACTTATGGTCAAGTGCCTGCATAGATACTATGGTGCCTGATAGTCCTTTTGTATTAATTCTTTAACGTAGCTATCAAAAAAGTCACAAAATATTATTCTCTTGACCTACACTTTTTGTCCTATAAAAAGAACAACAGATATTAATCTAGCAACCTTAAGTGTTCTCTTGACTTGCTCTTTTTGTCCTATAAAAGAACATCTTATAATCTATCGGTATAAACAGTAATTATGATCGCTCGAGCGCAGCAACCAGCTCCACCCGAGTTCTAATCCAGCCCCACCCTTGTTATAAGGCTTCGACCACAAAAATTTAATCAATTTGAAGTGAGGAATGTGCTGCTGCAAAATGTGCTGCTAACTTCAGCGGAGTGAACTTCAGCTATTCTAATTCCATACCAATTATCACAAAACTGACTATCCTCAATCACAAAAGTAGAAATTAATTGAACATGAGGAAATTGGCACTTCTTTGAGTTCAGTTTTGCATTAAAAATAATATGAAAGATAAAGATATCACTAATTCCTGATTGAAATGATGAGTTTTTAATATAAAAAGAAAAAAGACTATTACCAAATTGCGAAGAAAATTGAGAGTGAGTTATATAATAATGATCAAAGATGACTGATAGATTGTATGAGGTACCATGATGAATATATAGGCCAAAGTGCAATGATGTAACATTAGTCACTATTAGTGAGTAATGAGGTAGTTCAGTGCTACATACTGGTGGAGGCTTGTACCAAATGAGTACATCATAACGATTGAAAACTGAGGATGATACCTTAATGTCAAAAACATTGTTTAATTCTATAGAAAATGGTGTCTTTTTAAAAGCTGTTGTTCCAATAAATAAAGAGTTAGTTATGGTAATATTGTTGGATGATATAGCCATTACTCCAACATTATATACTGACATGTTAGAAAAAACAACATGATTGCTATTATGAATGTGAATAGACCTTCTATAGCTCCTGCTACTAACAAGGCAAGACTGATCCAGTCCATGTAGAGTAACATTCCTTACTGCAGTCATGTTAACATCAGTATTAATGTCACTGGTTCCAATGAAGTAGAAGATGATGTTACTGTATTGAGACATATCCTCAGCATACACTGATAAAGGATTACAAGGTGTATGAGTAACTGAACTGCAGTTATCAGACACATAATACTCACCAGAGGAGACACTGCAAGAGCTGCTGAAGAATAAGAGAACAACCACTAACAGGAGAGACATACTCTTGCTTTTACTATTATTGTTATTTTTTGTGTCATCATCACTGTTACTGTTTTAATACTTTAGGAATTTAATGTTAAGTCATAGACTTATACAGTTCTTAAAATGTGTAAAAATTTTTGCCCAGGAGGTAAACCATCTTTTTTATAGATCTAAACCTTAAATATAATTTCATTTTGCAGACTGTAAAATTTCATGAATAATTTGAAAAAAATTTTTATCACACTGAATATTCAATGTATAATAGGCTTAAAACGACTCCAAAATTTTCTGAATAATTATTTTGAAATTTGAAGGAGTCTTCTCTTAAAAACAATTAAGTAGAAGAAACAGTGTGTATGGTATGACAAAACTATGGACACCAACATGGCAAATCCAAATAGTCCAGTATTAGATAACTGGGAGAATGGTTTGCTTTGTATTCAACCAGTGAACAATTAGTATTAGGCTGAGGTCTAGCACATACATGATCGACTGTATGAGCACTGTCTGGAGTGAGTCCATTACATATTTCCAATATACCATCAGTGACATTTAGTGATCCAAAGTAATCATAACCAAACAAAGCTCTATGAAACTTTAGTGCTTGACCGGGATAAATCTGTTTGTAACTTACATTTTTTTTAAATTAGTAAAATTGCAGAACTGAATTTTCTGTAACATGCCTGTTGAACTAATGTTTGGATTTGTCAAGTTGAACTGATTATTTTCATGATTATCTAGTATATTCATATCATCACCAAATATTCCAGCACTATTATTTATTAATGTAAGTGGTATATTTGGTGCCTCTAATATTATGCCAATACCTGATATCTTTTCAAGATAGATCCCTCTACCTTTATAAGATGCATGATTATCAATAAACTCCAAGTTAGCTGATGTTAGTATCAAATGCGATGAGCCATTTATTGCTAATCCTCCTCCAATTTCTCCAGTATTGTGTTCAAATATCAAGTTATCCTCAATTGTTACTATTGGTGTTTCAAGTGTCAATCCTGTTGAGGTACCGTTAGCAACAGTAGCATTACTGAGACTAATAGAATTACTGCTCAAATATCATATTTGCTCCATTTCCAATTATTAATTGGAAATGGAGCAAATAAGTTCAGTATCTGTTATATTAATTTAAACCATTCTCGGGAATCTTCTATGAATCAATTAGCCTATACTTGTGTTGTTAGATATTGAACAAGACTTGATAATAATTAAGTAATTGCCAAGTGTTTTAGGTAAGTATGGATCCCTTGATATCAAAAATCCATTAATAATATTGAGAAATTGAATGTCCTAAATTACAAAGGTAGAAATTAATTGAATACTAGGAAATTTGCACTCAACTGATTTCAGGTTTTCACTAAATGAAATATGAAAACTGCAGTAATTACTAAGGAATGATTGAAATAATGAGTTCTTGATATAAAAAAAGACTATCACCCAATATGAATTCAGAGAAACCATAAATGAGAGTATCATAATGATCAAAAATGGCTGATAGATTGTATGTATGAGGTACCATAATGAACAAATAGTTTCATCCTAATGTACTTGAATGAGTAATGATTAGTGAGTAGTGAGGTACAGTAGTTCAGTGCTACATACTGCAAGAGGTTGGTATGTAATAACTAATCATAATAATAGAAAACTGAGGACAATACTTTAACATCAAAAGCATATTGGTTAATTTTATGGTGAACCATATTATGATAGCTTTTGTTCATTAAATAAAGAGTTAGTTATTGTAATATTGTTGGATGATCTATAGCAAATCCAGTGTGGGATGCTATATGAATGAGTGTTGGTTAATTGGACTCGCCACGCTTGCGTAGGCGGGTACTAAGCAGTTGGGTTGTCATTACCCGAGCCCACGCGTAGGCGTGGAAGCGAGGGTAAAGCAGTCGTCCTGTCAGTGTGTGTGTCCAAGCCAAATCTGTTTTCAAGCCTCTGCTGCTTTCTATTTGAGTTCTTAAGAGTCTTATAATCAACACTAGAGCTAGGAAAAGTTTGTTCCTATCAGCCTACTGCTTCATTTATCTTTTCCGCAGGAGCAAAAGCTAACAAAGTTGTTAAACTTAGGTCGGCACTCGCACAACTCTCTCATCGTGAAAGGAATCATAGCAAAAAACTAATGAAGCATTAGAACAAAACTTTATCTTTTATTATAATGTAAGAAATTGCTCCAATCATCTTTGTTTTCAAGATATGAGAGCCCAAACATTCATACCTTGTGGCGAAGCTCTCTTCTCCAGAAGTAGCGGCCAGAGTCTTTAAACATCAGGGACTCAATAGACGTTTGTATGCAACAAATAGAGCCTAACAATTGTATGCTAAACTGTTT
>NW_003549275.1:0-2542 GCF_000090795.2 Amphimedon queenslandica | reverse complement strand
ATCTGCCTAAATGGTACAGAAGGTGATAAGGACAAGGACAAGGCGGGTCTTGATAATGATGATGATGAAGTTTCTGATGAGGACTGACTGACTAGTCAAGGACATTTGTCAATAACATTAATATTACATTATAATGTATAATGCTCATTAATTTATTTTTTAAAATTAATGAACCACAATAAATATACATTATTATTGTTCCAATCACTGGTTACAGTTGCTCAAAGTTTGTGATTTAGCCTCTTCGAAAAATTTTCAGGCAGCACTGGGGAAAGCAAGAGCAACCAAACTATCTCAGTCTCTTTTAAATATCTAGGCAAATTTTTTGTGCTTACTCTATCTTTTAATAGAGCTTCAGATGCTAAAATAAATTTCAGCTTTTCTTCTTTCTCCTACCCACGTGCCATGTTTATCTGCACTGCACTGCTAGGTGCTGACCACACCTAAAATTTATTTTATGGATCAGTGCAGTAATTGGCTAATTGCATTGTTGCACTTTGTCAAAATCCTTTTTTCAAATATCAAGTTGCTTATATATATAATATCATGATGGGAGCAGTACAAGTAACATATTATCCCTCGGCTAGGTGAATCTCAGCAGGCGAGTCCACGCACCATGGTGCTTCATATTAGGCTAGCATGAAGGCAGGCAGGATTGCTGCGCTAGAGAGAGAGAGCTAACGATGCCTCATGTTGACACCCAAACACTGATTATTAATAACACAGCATGGAACATATATACAAAGATAGTTTATGAATATTTATGAGTTCTGATATGATGTCATGATGAGTCAGCTCACTACAGATCTAGCAATGACTTCAAGATTATAAATTGACATGCTAGAAAAAACAACATGATTGCTATTATAGATTAAAATAGACCTATTATTACTCATGCTATTAATAGGACAAGCCTGATCCAGTCCATGTAGAGTAAGTT
Organism: Amphimedon queenslandica; assembly: GCF_000090795.2. Taxonomy (NCBI): domain Eukaryota; kingdom Metazoa; phylum Porifera; class Demospongiae; order Haplosclerida; family Niphatidae; genus Amphimedon; species Amphimedon queenslandica. The sequence continues at coordinate 1,602 of NW_003549275.1, read as the reverse complement.
TCCTTACTGCAGTCATGTTGACATCATAATTACTAATGTTAGTAGTTCTAATGAAGCAGAAGATGGTATTATTGTATTGAGACATATCCCTAGCATACACTGATAAAGGATGAGAAGGTGACTGAGTAACTGAACTACAGTCATGATCAGACACATAATACTGACCAGAGGAGACACTGGAGGAGCTACTGGAGAATAAGAGAACAACCACTAATAGGAGAGACATCAGTAGCTACTGTGACTGTCTGTGCTGACCAATTAGTCCATTCACTCAGTATAAGCCTAGGAGGTATTGTTTACAAAAGTAATTATGATTAGATCTATGATGAGCAGTACTCATGATTTTAGATTTACCAGTGAATGTTATTGTGTCAACAAAGCTGTTCTTGGGATATAGTCTTTTCCAAGGCTTGACTCATATTCTCATGTCAAATTGTTGATACTGTTTGAGTGCTAATGCATGAGCTACTCATCATGAAATGTTAGTATTTATATTCTTAAATTAAGTTAGACAAAAGTCTTATGACTGCCTCTAAATCATAGTAAGTGTTTATGTCCATGGCTTCAGATTTTATAGTGATGACATGCAAAAGTAGTCTTGCACAGCCAGACTACTCCCCAGCCTACGTGACTGTATAGGCTGGGGAATGGTTGGAGTAAGTGAGACTAATGTAAAAGCACTAAATTAAATGTTTGAAAAATAATTAATAACAATTAACAATAGATAAATAAAAGTATGAGGCAGCAAAAACTATTAAAGATTATGATTAAAACAAATCAACAACTGATTCACGACTATTATTCAGTCTAACATCAGTAGAAGATGGTACAATTTCTTTCATTTGTTGATCAACAGTTAGATGTGATTCATTTACATCTAAAAGAGGATCATCATCTTCATCTTGTTTCTTGAATAACATCTTAATTAGAGCATCATAACATTTCATATGTGATAACTGCAGGTAAAGATGATAAACAACAATCAAAATAAAACTAAAAATAAAAACAGATAAACAAGTATTGTACCAGATCAATACTTTACTGTCATCAGTAAAGGCTACAGATAAAGAAGCCATAATGCACAAGTTTAATAGGAACCAAACTTCAAGTACATTGTTCATTCTCTTCTTGTATACTCCACCAAAACAATAACCCAATGATAGCACAAGAGCTAACACTGTCAATAGCATTGACAATAGGAAGTGCTGTGACTGAATGAAACTGTCAACTAAAGTAACTGATAATAGTACTGGTATCCTAGCCACTAGCAGTAGACCAGGCCAGAACCGATACTCATCTTTCATTGGACCACTATAAGCATCAATAATAGGCTTTAAACGACTCCAGCTCTTAAACAGTTTGAAATGTGACAAATATGTCTCCAATACAGGATGAAATAAAAGGAACAGTGTGTATGGTATGACAAAAAGAATAGACACCAATAGGGTAAATCCAAATAGTCCAGCATGCTTCCCTTTAGCATATTCAACATTAGGATCCTCATACCATAAACTAACTGATTTTACTGACTCATTTGTACAGTGAAGAGTTACCTCACGCTTGTGTAGTACAATAACAATAGTACGTACTACTTTAGTATAT
>NW_003549274.1:5339-7020 GCF_000090795.2 Amphimedon queenslandica | reverse complement strand
TGACTTCCGGTATCCACCCACTCATTTACTTCTAACTCCTCCTACTCCACTTTTATCGGGACCCCTGTAGATCTACGTAGGATCAGCTTGTTACTCCAGTTTCTTTTCTGGAATTGACTCTCTAGCTGCTTCCATACTTCCACAGCATCTTTGGGTTCTCCAAGTAGATAAAGTAGTGAAGGATCAATCGAGAGCACAATGGTAGCCAAGGCGCAGTCCTTCCTCGCTATGTATCGAGTGACTACTGCCTCGTCTGCTCCATCTGCTGGCGGAACTTCTGTTTCATTGACTATCGTCCAGAGTCCTTCTTTCATGAGAGCCGTTCTACTTTGTAACTTCCAAGTTGCGTAGTTCCGACTGTTAAGAGGAACGATACTTACTCCTTTTGTCTCACTTGCCATTCTCGAGTACTGGGCTCATAACCTGTGAGAGTTAACGCTGAGAGTAGGCAATAGCTGTTATGCTATAAATGAACTGATTATCTTAAAGGAGTAAAACTTAGAGAGAGAGAAGAATCAGACAAAGAACTAAAACATTAAGATAGAGAACGAGAGAACAACTCACAGCACTAACTCATAACAACTCATAATAGTTAGGCCTGAGGATTTTATTCCCAGAATAAAAAAAGAATAATAGGTGGTCTAAAGAATAAAGAATAATTCTGGAATGATAGGGCAAAATTTGTAAAATTGTGCAGTAGATGTGGCTGAATGCTTAATAAATCTTGTCTAACACCTTCAAAAATGCTCATGAGTGTGCTTTACAAGACTCAATTGAGGCATCCTTATAATGTTACAGTATAATGAGCATTAAATGAGACAAATTTTGTATAGTTATTTTGTTTATTTTTATAATACTTGGGAATAATAATAGGAATAATAGGCAAATATATTGGGAATAAGGGAATAGAATAATGGGGACATTTTTGGGAATAATATCCTCAGCCCTAATAATAGTACAAAACCAATACACACTATTTATAGTACAGCACAAAGATGACATCACATAAACCACAACCAAAAGAATGTAATAATCACTAATAATCATTTAGCAGTGCACATATACTAACAAATGCTACATCAAATAATTTAATTTTTAGTGAGCTTATTGATGTCCATGAATAGTCCTATATCTATTTTAACCTACTCTAATATTTATTGCATTAATAACATACAAGTGATCCGTAAAATGACCAAATTTAGTCAAAATACATGATACTACAGACACTACTGATTCATAAAATAATTATAATTCAATGATAGTTCAGGTACACATACACTCACTTCTATTGTACTCTTTACCATTAGTCACTGGATAAAGGAACTACTGGTCTGTAGCGTCATTTATAATAATAATAATAATTACAAGATGATTGATGTCTCTCAATGGAGAGCAAGTATTGGACTGTGGAACTACTGTCAAGCTGCTTCCAGTAGACCAGCTAATGGCCACCACTCTCACTCATTTAAAGCTGCAGTAGACAGCAAGTCAGGCAGTACTACATCAGGAGAGAAGACATCTAAACTGCCAGTAGCTCTGTCTCTTATTGTTTCTCTTCTTTTATCTTTATTAAGATATATGAAGCTCAATTTTATTCCTCCAACTGGTAAACAAACTAACAGTATATAATATTATCATACAGTGTATTTACAATAGGTATAATTACTGTTACTGTTATGAT